>NC_092399.1:36650385-36825538 GCF_030028105.1 Mobula birostris
AACTCCCAGACCAAATAATCAGTGAGTGTGCACACCAGGACAGACAACCTCCCAGTCCAAATAGTGAGTTTGCACACCAAGACAGGCATTCTCCCAGACCGAATACTCAGTGAGTGTGCACACTAGAATAGACGACCTCCCAGACTGAATACTCAGTGAGTGTGCACACCAAGACAGACAACCACCCAGACTGAATACTCAGTGAGTATGAACACCAGGACAGACAACCTCCCAGACCAAATACTCAGTGAGTTTGCAGACCAGGACAGGCAACCTCCCAGACCAAATACTCAGTGAGTGTGCACACCAGGACAGGGAAACTCCCAGACCGAATACACAGTGAGAGTGCACACCAGGACAGTACAACTCCCAGACCAAATACTCAGAGAGTGTGAACATCAGGACAGACAAACTCCCAGACTGAATACTCAGTGAGTGTGCACACCAGGACAGACAACGTCCCAGACAGAATCCTCAGTGAGCGTGCATACCAAGACAGACAACCACCCAGACTGAATACTCAGTGAGTATGAAAACCAGGACAGGGAAAACTCCCAGACCGAGTACTCAGTGATTCTGCAGACCAGGACAGAAACATCCCAGACCTAATACTCTTGTGAGTGTGAACATCACACAGACAACCTCCCAGACCAAAAACTCAGTGAGTGCACACACCAGAATAGACGACATCCCAGACCGAATAGTCTTGTGAGTGTGAACATCAGAACAGACAAACTCCCAGACTGAATACTCAGTGAGTCTGCACACCAGGACAGGAAAACTCCCAGACCAAATACGCAGTGAATGTGCACACAAAGACAGGCAACCTCCCAGACTGAATACTCGGTGAGAGTGCACTCCAGGTCAGTAATACCCCCAGACCAAATATTCAGTGAGTGTGCACACCAGAATAGACAACCTTCCAAACCAAATACTCAGTGAGTGTCAACACCAGGACAGACAACCCCCAAACCGAATACTCAGTGAGTGTGCACATCAGGACAGACAACCTCCCAGATCAAATACTCAGTGGGTGTGCACACCAGGACAGGCAACTTCTGAGACCGAATACTCAGTGAGTGTGAACATCAGGACAGACAAACTCCTAGACCAAAGAGTCAGTGAGTGTGCACACCAGGACAGGAAACCTCCCAGACCAAATACTCAGTGAGTGTGCACACCAGAATAGACAACCTCCCAAACAGAATACCCAGTGAGTGTGCACACCAGGACAGTAAAACTCCCAGACCAAATACTCAGTGAGTGTGCATACCAGGACCGACAACCTCCCAGACTGAATACTCAGTGAGTATGAACACCAGGACAGACAACCTCCCAGACCAAATACTCAGTGAGTGTGCACACCAGGACAGACAACCTCCCAGACTGAATACTCAGTGAGTGTGCACACCAGGACAGACAACCTCCCAGACTGAATACTCAGTGAGTTTGAACATCAGGACAGAGAAACTCACAAACCAAATACACAGTGAGTGTGCACACCAGAATAGACAACCTCCCAGACCGAATACTCAGTGAGTGTGAACATCCGGACAGACAAACTCCCAGACGGAATACTCAGTGAGTGTCCACACCAGGACAGGCAACCTCCCAGACTGTATACTCAGTGAGTGTGCACACTAGAATAGGCAACCTCGCAGACCAAATACTCATTGAGTGTGCACACCCGGACAGACGAACTCCCAGACCGAATACTCAGTGAGTGTGCACAACAGGATAGACAACCTCCCAGACCAAATAATCAGTGAGTGCGCACATCAGGACAGACAGCCTCTCAGACCGAATACTCAGTGAGTGTGAACATCAGGACAGACAAACTCCCAGACCGAATACTGTGAGTTTGCACACCAGGATAGGCAACCTCTGAGACCGACTACTCAGTGAGTGTGAACATCAGTACAGACAAACTCCCAGACCAAATACTCAGTGAGTGTGCACACCAAAATACACAACCTCCCAAACAGAATACCCGGTGAGTGTGCTGAACAAGACCAACAACCTCCCAGACCAAATACTCCGTGAATGTGCACACAAAGACAGGCAACCTCCCAGACTGAATACTCAGTCAGTGTGCACACCAGGACAGTAATACCCCCAGACCAAATACTCAGTGAGTGTGCACACCAGAGTAGACAACATCCCAGGCTGAATACTCAGTGAGTGTGCACACCAGGACAGACAACCTCCCAGACCAAATGTTCAGTGAGTTTGCACACCAGGACAGGCATCTTCCCAGACCGAATACTCAGTGAGTGTGCACACCAGAATAGACAACCTCCCAGACCAAATACTCAGTGGGTGTGCACACCAGGACAGGCAACCGCCCAGACCAAATATTCAGTGAATGTGCACACCAGAATAGACAACCTCCCAAACAGAATACCCAGTGAGTGTGCACACCAGGACAGTAAAACCCCCAAACCGAATACTCAGTGAGTTTGCACATCAGGACAGACAACCTCCCAGACCAAATACTCAGTGGGTGTGCACACCAGGACAGGCAACCGCCCAGACCAAATATTCAGTGAATGTGCACACCAGAATAGACAACCTCCCAAACAGAATACCCAGTGAGTGTGCACACCAGGACAGTAAAACTCCCAGACCAAATACTCAGTGAGTGTGCACACCAGAATAGACAACATCGCAGAATGAATACTCAGTGAGCGTGCACATCAAGACAGACAAACTCCCAGACCAAATATTCAGTGAGTGTGCACATCAGGACAGACAATCTCCCAGACCAAATACTCAGTGAGTGGGCACACCAGGACAGGCAACCTCTGAGACCGAATACTCAGTGAGTGTGAACATCAGGACAGACAAACTCCCAGACCAAATAATCAGTGAGTGTGCACACCAGGACAGACAACCTCCCAGTCCAAATACTCAGTGAGTTTGCACACCAAGACAGGCATTCTCCCAGACCGAATACTCAGTGAGTGTGCACACTAGAATAGACGACCTCCCAGACTGAATACTCAGTGAGTGTGCACACCAAGACAGACAACCACCCAGACTGAATACTCAGTGAGTATGAACACCAGGACAGACAACCTCCCAGACCAAATACTCAGTGAGTTTGCAGACCAGGACAGGCAACCTCCCAGACCAAATACTCAGTGAGTGTTCACACCAGGGCAGACAAACTCCCAGACTGAATACTCAGTGAGTTTGAACATCAGGACAGACAAACTCACAAACCAAATACTCAGTGAATGTGCACACCAGAATAGACAACCTCCCAAACAGAATACCCAGTGAGTGTGCACACCAGGACAGTAAAACTCCCAGACCAAATACTCAGTGAATGTGCACACAAAGGCAGGCAAACTCCCAGACCGTATACTCAGTGAGTGTGCACACCAGGACAGGCAACCTCTGAGACCGAATACTCAGTGAGTGTGAACATCAGGACAGACAAACTCCCAGACCAAATAGTCAGTGAGTATGCACACCAGAACAGGCAACCTCTGAGACCGAATACTCAGTGAGTGTGCACATCAGGACAGACAACCTCCCAGACCAAATACTCAGTGAGTTTGCACACCAGGACAGGCAACCACTGAGACCGAATACTCAGTGAGTGTGCACACCAGGACAGGGAAACTCCCAGACCAAATACGCAGTGAATGTGCACACAAAGACAGGCAACCTCCCAGACTGAATACTCGGTGAGAGTGCACTCCAGGTCAGTAATACCCCCAGACCAAATATTCAGTGAGTGTGCACACCAGAATAGACAACCTTCCAAACCAAATACTCAGTGAGTGTCAACACCAGGACAGACAACCCCCAAACCGAATACTCAGTGAGTGTGCACATCAGGACAGACAACCTCCCAGATCAAATACTCAGTGGGTGTGCACACCAGGACAGGCAACTTCTGAGACCGAATACTCAGTGAGTGTGAACATCAGGACAGACAAACTCCTAGACCAAAGAGTCAGTGAGTGTGCACACCAGGACAGGAAACCTCCCAGACCAAATACTCAGTGAGTGTGCACACCAGAATAGACAACCTCCCAAACAGAATACCCAGTGAGTGTGCACACCAGGACAGTAAAACTCCCAGACCAAATACTCAGTGAGTGTGCATACCAGGACCGACAACCTCCCAGACTGAATACTCAGTGAGTATGAACACCAGGACAGACAACCTCCCAGACCAAATACTCAGTGAGTGTGCACACCAGGACAGACAACCTCCCAGACTGAATACTCAGTGAGTGTGCACACCAGGACAGACAACCTCCCAGACTGAATACTCAGTGAGTTTGAACATCAGGACAGAGAAACTCACAAACCAAATACACAGTGAGTGTGCACACCAGAATAGATAACCTCCCAGACCGAATACTCAGTGAGTGTGAACATCCGGACAGACAAACTCCCAGACGGAATACTCAGTGAGTGTCCACACCAGGACAGGCAACCTCCCAGACTGTATACTCAGTGAGTGTGCACACTAGAATAGGCAACCTCGCAGACCAAATACTCATTGAGTGTGCACACCCGGACAGACGAACTCCCAGACCGAATACTCAGTGAGTGTGCACAACAGGATAGACAACCTCCCAGACCAAATAATCAGTGAGTGCGCACATCAGGACAGACAGCCTCTCAGACCGAATACTCAGTGAGTGTGAACATCAGGACAGACAAACTCCCAGACCGAATACTGTGAGTTTGCACACCAGGATAGGCAACCTCTGAGACCGACTACTCAGTGAGTGTGAACATCAGTACAGACAAACTCCCAGACCAAATACTCAGTGAGTGTGCACACCAAAATACACAACCTCCCAAACAGAATACCCGGTGAGTGTGCTGAACAAGACCAACAACCTCCCAGACCAAATACTCCGTGAATGTGCACACAAAGACAGGCAACCTCCCAGACTGAATACTCAGTCAGTGTGCACACCAGGACAGTAATACCCCCAGACCAAATACTCAGTGAGTGTGCACACCAGAGTAGACAACATCCCAGGCTGAATACTCAGTGAGTGTGCACACCAGGACAGACAACCTCCCAGACCAAATGTTCAGTGAGTTTGCACACCAGGACAGGCATCTTCCCAGACCGAATACTCAGTGAGTGTGCACACCAGAATAGACAACCTTCTAGACCAAATATTCAGTGAGTGTGCACACCAGGACAGAAAACCCCCAAACCGAATACTCAGTGAGTTTGCACATCAGGACAGACAACCTCCCAGACCAAATACTCAGTGGGTGTGCACACCAGGACAGGCAACCTCCCAGACCAAATATTCAGTGAATGTGCACACCAGAATAGACAACCTCCCAAACAGAATACCCAGTGAGTGTGCACACCAGGACAGTAAAACTCCCAGACCAAATACTCAGTGAGTGTGCACACCAGAATAGACAACATCGCAGAACGAATACTCAGTGAGCGTGCACATCAAGACAGACAAACTCCCAGACCAAATATTCAGTGAGTGTGCACATCAGGACAGACAATCTCCCAGACCAAATACTCAGTGAGTGGGCACACCAGGACAGGCAACCTCTGAGACCGAATACTCAGTGAGTGTGAACATCAGGACAGACAAACTCCCAGACCAAATAATCAGTGAGTGTGCACACCAGGACAGACAACCTCCCAGTCCAAATACTCAGTGAGTTTGCACACCAAGACAGGCATTCTCCCAGACCGAATACTCAGTGAGTGTGCACACTAGAATAGACGACCTCCCAGACTGAATACTCAGTGAGTGTGCACACCAAGACAGACAACCACCCAGACTGAATACTCAGTGAGTATGAACACCAGGACAGACAACCTCCCAGACCGAATACTCAGTGAGTTTGCAGACCAGGACAGGCAACCTCCCAGACCAAATACTCAGTGAGTGTTCACACCAGGGCAGACAAACTCCCAGACTGAATACTCAGTGAGTTTGAACATCAGGACAGACAAACTCACAAACCAAATACTCAGTGAATGTGCACACCAGAATAGACAACCTCCCAAACAGAATACCCAGTGAGTGTGCACACCAGGACAGTAAAACTCCCAGACCAAATACTCAGTGAATGTGCACACAAAGGCAGGCAACCTCCCAGACCGTATACTCAGTGAGTGTGCACACCAGGACAGGCAACCTCTGAGACCGAATACTCAGTGAGTGTGAACATCAGGACAGACAAACTCCCAGACTGAATACTCAGTGAGTTTGAACATCAGGACAGACAAACTCACAAACCAAATACTCAGTGAATGTGCACACCAGAATAGACAACCTCCCAAACAGAATACCCAGTGAGTGTGCACACCAGGACAGTAAAACTCCCAGACCAAATACTCAGTGAATGTGCACACAAAGGCAGGCAACCTCCCAGACCGTATACTCAGTGATTGTGCACACCAGGACAGGCAACCTCTGAGACCGAATACTCAGTGAGTGTGAACATCAGGACAGACAAACTCCCAGACCAAATAGTCGGTGAGTATGCACACCAGAACAGGCAACCTCTGAGACCGAATACTCAGTGAGTGTGCACATCAGGACAGACAACCTCCCAGACCAAATACTCAGTGAGTTTGCACACCAAGACAGGCAACCACTGAGACCGAATACTCAGTGAGTGTGCACACCAGGACAGGGAAACTCCCAGACCGAATACACAGTGAGAGTGCACACCAGGACAGTACAACTCCCAGACCAAATACTCAGAGAGTGTGAACATCAGGACAGACAAACTCCCAGACTGAATACTCAGTGAGTGTGCACACCAGGACAGACAACGTCCCAGACAGAATCCTCAGTGAGCGTGCATACCAAGACAGACAACCACCCAGACTGAATACTCAGTGAGTATGAAAACCAGGACAGGGAAAACTCCCAGACCGAGTACTCAGTGATTCTGCAGACCAGGACAGAAACATCCCAGACCTAATACTCTTGTGAGTGTGAACATCACACAGACAACCTCCCAGACCAAAAACTCAGTGAGTGCACACACCAGAATAGACGACATCCCAGACCGAATAGTCTTGTGAGTGTGAACATCAGAACAGACAAACTCCCAGACTGAATACTCAGTGAGTCTGCACACCAGGACAGGAAAACTCCCAGACCAAATACGCAGTGAATGTGCACACAAAGACAGGCAACCTCCCAGACTGAATACTCGGTGAGAGTGCACTCCAGGTCAGTAATACCCCCAGACCAAATATTCAGTGAGTGTGCACACCAGAATAGACAACCTTCCAAACCAAATACTCAGTGAGTGTCAACACCAGGACAGACAACCCCCAAACCGAATACTCAGTGAGTGTGCACATCAGGACAGACAACCTCCCAGATCAAATACTCAGTGGGTGTGCACACCAGGACAGGCAACTTCTGAGACCGAATATTCAGTGAATGTGCACACCAGAATAGACAACCTCCCAAACAGAATACCCAGTGAGTGTGCACACCAGGACAGTAAAACTCCCAGACCAAATACTCAGTGAGTGTGCACACCAGAATAGACAACATCGCAGAACGAATACTCAGTGAGCGTGCACATCAAGACAGACAAACTCCCAGACCAAATATTCAGTGAGTGTGCACATCAGGACAGACAATCTCCCAGACCAAATACTCAGTGAGTGGGCACACCAGGACAGGCAACCTCTGAGACCGAATACTCAGTGAGTGTGAACATCAGGACAGACAAACTCCCAGACCAAATAATCAGTGAGTGTGCACACCAGGACAGACAACCTCCCAGTCCAAATACTGAGTGAGTTTGCACACCAAGACAGGCATTCTCCCAGACCGAATACTCAGTGAGTGTGCACACTAGAATAGACGACCTCCCAGACTGAATACTCAGTGAGTGTGCACACCAAGACAGACAACCACCCAGACTGAATACTCAGTGAGTATGAACACCAGGACAGACAACCTCCCAGACCAAATACTCAGTGAGTTTGCAGACCAGGACAGGCAACCTCCCAGACCAAATACTCAGTGAGTGTTCACACCAGGGCAGACAAACTCCCAGACTGAATACTCAGTGAGTTTGAACATCAGGACAGACAAACTCACAAACCAAATACTCAGTGAATGTGCACACCAGAATAGACAACCTCCCAAACAGAATACCCAGTGAGTGTGCACACCAGGACAGTAAAACTCCCAGACCAAATACTCAGTGAATGTGCACACAAAGGCAGGCAACCTCCCAGACCGTATACTCAGTGATTGTGCACACCAGGACAGGCAACCTCTGAGACCGAATACTCAGTGAGTGTGAACATCAGGACAGACAAACTCCCAGACCAAATAGTCGGTGAGTATGCACACCAGAACAGGCAACCTCTGAGACCGAATACTCAGTGAGTGTGCACATCAGGACAGACAACCTCCCAGACCAAATACTCAGTGAGTTTGCACACCAAGACAGGCAACCACTGAGACCGAATACTCAGTGAGTGTGCACACCAGGACAGGGAAACTCCCAGACCGAATACACAGTGAGAGTGCACACCAGGACAGTACAACTCCCAGACCAAATACTCAGAGAGTGTGAACATCAGGACAGACAAACTCCCAGACTGAATACTCAGTGAGTGTGCACACCAGGACAGACAACGTCCCAGACAGAATCCTCAGTGAGCGTGCATACCAAGACAGACAACCACCCAGACTGAATACTCAGTGAGTATGAAAACCAGGACAGGGAAAACTCCCAGACCGAGTACTCAGTGATTCTGCAGACCAGGACAGAAACATCCCAGACCTAATACTCTTGTGAGTGTGAACATCACACAGACAACCTCCCAGACCAAAAACTCAGTGAGTGCACACACCAGAATAGACGACATCCCAGACCGAATAGTCTTGTGAGTGTGAACATCAGAACAGACAAACTCCCAGACTGAATACTCAGTGAGTCTGCACACCAGGACAGGAAAACTCCCAGACCAAATACGCAGTGAATGTGCACACAAAGACAGGCAACCTCCCAGACTGAATACTCGGTGAGAGTGCACTCCAGGTCAGTAATACCCCCAGACCAAATATTCAGTGAGTGTGCACACCAGAATAGACAACCTTCCAAACCAAATACTCAGTGAGTGTCAACACCAGGACAGACAACCCCCAAACCGAATACTCAGTGAGTGTGCACATCAGGACAGACAACCTCCCAGATCAAATACTCAGTGGGTGTGCACACCAGGACAGGCAACTTCTGAGACCGAATATTCAGTGAATGTGCACACCAGAATAGACAACCTCCCAAACAGAATACCCAGTGAGTGTGCACACCAGGACAGTAAAACTCCCAGACCAAATACTCAGTGAGTGTGCACACCAGAATAGACAACATCGCAGAACGAATACTCAGTGAGCGTGCACATCAAGACAGACAAACTCCCAGACCAAATATTCAGTGAGTGTGCACATCAGGACAGACAATCTCCCAGACCAAATACTCAGTGAGTGGGCACACCAGGACAGGCAACCTCTGAGACCGAATACTCAGTGAGTGTGAACATCAGGACAGACAAACTCCCAGACCAAATAATCAGTGAGTGTGCACACCAGGACAGACAACCTCCCAGTCCAAATACTCAGTGAGTTTGCACACCAAGACAGGCATTCTCCCAGACCGAATACTCAGTGAGTGTGCACACTAGAATAGACGACCTCCCAGACTGAATACTCAGTGAGTGTGCACACCAAGACAGACAACCACCCAGACTGAATACTCAGTGAGTATGAACACCAGGACAGACAACCTCCCAGACCAAATACTCAGTGAGTTTGCAGACCAGGACAGGCAACCTCCCAGACCAAATACTCAGTGAGTGTTCACACCAGGGCAGACAAACTCCCAGACTGAATACTCAGTGAGTTTGAACATCAGGACAGACAAACTCACAAACCAAATACTCAGTGAATGTGCACACCAGAATAGACAACCTCCCAAACAGAATACCCAGTGAGTGTGCACACCAGGACAGTAAAACTCCCAAACCAAATACTCAGTGAATGTGCACACAAAGGCAGGCAACCTCCCAGACCGTATACTCAGTGAGTGTGCACACCAGGACAGGCAACCTCTGAGACCGAATACTCAGTGAGTGTGAACATCAGGACAGACAAACTCCCAGACCAAATAGTCAGTGAGTATGCACACCAGAACAGGCAACCTCTGAGACCGAATACTCAGTGAGTGTGCACATCAGGACAGACAACCTCCCAGACCAAATACTCAGTGAGTTTGCACACCAGGACAGGCAACCACTGAGACCGAATACTCAGTGAGTGTGAACATCAGGACAGACAAACTCCCAGACTGAATACTCAGTGAGTGTGCACACCAGGACAGACAACGTCCCAGACAGAATCCTCAGTGAGCGTGCATACCAAGACAGACAACCACCCAGACTGAATACTCAGTGAGTATGAAAACCAGGACAGGGAAAACTCCCAGACCGAGTACTCAGTGATTCTGCAGACCAGGACAGAAACATCCCAGACCTAATACTCTTGTGAGTGTGAACATCACACAGACAACCTCCCAGACCAAAAACTCAGTGAGTGCACACACCAGAATAGACGACATCCCAGACCGAATAGTCTTGTGAGTGTGAACATCAGAACAGACAAACTCCCAGACTGAATACTCAGTGAGTCTGCACACCAGGACAGGAAAATTCCCAGACCAAATACGCAGTGAATGTGCACACAAAGACAGGCAACCTCCCAGACTGAATACTCGGTGAGAGTGCACTCCAGGTCAGTAATACCCCCAGACCAAATATTCAGTGAGTGTGCACACCAGAATAGACAACCTTCCAAACCAAATACTCAGTGAGTGTCAACACCAGGACAGACAACCCCCAAACCGAATACTCAGTGAGTGTGCACATCAGGACAGACAACCTCCCAGATCAAATACTCAGTGGGTGTGCACACCAGGACAGGCAACTTCTGAGACCGAATACTCAGTGAGTGTGAACATCAGGACAGACAAACTCCTAGACCAAAGAGTCAGTGAGTGTGCACACCAGGACAGGAAACCTCCCAGACCAAATACTCAGTGAGTGTGCACACCAGAATAGACAACCTCCCAAACAGAATACCCAGTGAGTGTGCACACCAGGACAGTAAAACTCCCAGACCAAATACTCAGTGAGTGTGCATACCAGGACCGACAACCTCCCAGACTGAATACTCAGTGAGTATGAACACCAGGACAGACAACCTCCCAGACCAAATACTCAGTGAGTGTGCACACCAGGACAGACAACCTCCCAGACTGAATACTCAGTGAGTGTGCACACCAGGACAGACAACCTCCCAGACTGAATACTCAGTGAGTTTGAACATCAGGGCAGAGAAACTCACAAACCAAATACACAGTGAGTGTGCACACCAGAATAGACAACCTCCCAAACCGAATACTCAGTGAGTGTGAACATCCGGACAGACAAACTCCCAGACGGAATACTCAGTGAGTGTCCACACCAGGACAGGCAACCTCCCAGACTGTATACTCAGTGAGTGTGCACACTAGAATAGGCAACCTCGCAGACCAAATACTCATTGAATGTGCACACCCGGACAGACAAACTCCCAGACCGAATACTCAGTGAGTGTGCACAACAGGATAGACAACCTCCCAGACCAAATAATCAGTGAGTGCGCACATCAGGACAGACAACCTCCCAGACCGAATAATCAGTGAGTGTGAACATCAGGACAGGCAAACTCCCAGATCGAATACTGTGAGTTTGCACACCAGGATAGGCAACCTCTGAGACCGACTACTCAGTGAGTGTGAACATCAGTACAGACAAACTCCCAGACGAAATACTCAGTGAGTGTGCACACCAAAATACACAACCTCCCAAACAGAATACCCGGTGAGTGTGCTGAACAAGACCAACAACCTCCCAGACCAAATACTCAGTGAATGTGCACACAAAGACAGGCAACCTCCCAGACTGAATACTCAGTCAGTGTGCACACCAGGACAGTAATACCCCCAGACCAAATACTCAGTGAGTGTGCACACCAGAATAGACAACATCCCAGACTGAATGCTCAGAGATTGTGCACACCAGGAAAGACAACCTCCCAGACCAAATATTCAGTGAGTTTGCACACCAGGACAGGCATTCTCCCAGACCGAATACGCAGTGAGTGTGTACACCAGAATAGACATCCCTCCAGACCAAATACTCAGTGAGTGTGCAAAGCAGGACAGACAACCTATCAAACCGAATACTCAGTGAGTATGCACATCAGGGCAGACAACCTCCCAGACCAAATACTCAGTGAGTTTGCACACCAGGACAGGCAACCACTGAGACCGAATACTCAGTGAGTGTGCACACCAGGACAGGGAAACTCCCAGACCGAATACACAGTGAGAGTGCACACCAGGACAGTACAACTCCCAGACCAAATACTCAGAGAGTGTGAACATCAGGACAGACAAACTCCCAGACTGAATACTCAGTGAGTGTGCACACCAGGACAGACAACGTCCCAGACAGAATCCTCAGTGAGCGTGCATACCAAGACAGACAACCACCCAGACTGAATACTCAGTGAGTATGAAAACCAGGACAGGGAAAACTCCCAGACCGAGTACTCAGTGATTCTGCAGACCAGGACAGAAACATCCCAGACCTAATACTCTTGTGAGTGTGAACATCACACAGACAACCTCCCAGACCAAAAACTCAGTGAGTGCACACACCAGAATAGACGACATCCCAGACCGAATAGTCTTGTGAGTGTGAACATCAGAACAGACAAACTCCCAGACTGAATACTCAGTGAGTCTGCACACCAGGACAGGAAAACTCCCAGACCAAATACGCAGTGAATGGGCACACAAAGACAGGCAACCTCCCAGACTGAATACTCGGTGAGAGTGCACTCCAGGTCAGTAATACCCCCAGACCAAATATTCAGTGAGTGTGCACACCAGAATAGACAACCTTCCAAACCAAATACTCAGTGAGTGTCAACACCAGGACAGACAACCCCCAAACCGAATACTCAGTGAGTGTGCACATCAGGACAGACAACCTCCCAGATCAAATACTCAGTGGGTGTGCACACCAGGACAGGCAACTTCTGAGACCGAATACTCAGTGAGTGTGAACATCAGGACAGACAAACTCCTAGACCAAAGAGTCAGTGAGTGTGCACACCAGGACAGGAAACCTCCCAGACCAAATACTCAGTGAGTGTGCACACCAGAATAGACAACCTCCCAAACAGAATACCCAGTGAGTGTGCACACCAGGACAGTAAAACTCCCAGACCAAATACTCAGTGAGTGTGCATACCAGGACCGACAACCTCCCAGACTGAATACTCAGTGAGTATGAACACCAGGACAGACAACCTCCCAGACCAAATACTCAGTGAGTGTGCACACCAGGACAGACAACCTCCCAGACTGAATACTCAGTGAGTGTGCACACCAGGACAGACAACCTCCCAGACTGAATACTCAGTGAGTTTGAACATCAGGACAGAGAAACTCACAAACCAAATACACAGTGAGTGTGCACACCAGAATAGACAACCTCCCAGACCGAATACTCAGTGAGTGTGAACATCCGGACAGACAAACTCCCAGACGGAATACTCAGTGAGTGTCCACACCAGGACAGGCAACCTCCCAGACTGTATACTCAGTGAGTGTGCACACTAGAATAGGCAACCTCGCAGACCAAATACTCATTGAGTGTGCACACCCGGACAGACAAACTCCCAGACCGAATACTCAGTGAGTGTGCACAACAGGATAGACAACCTCCCAGACCAAATAATCAGTGAGTGCGCACATCAGGACAGACAACCTCCCAGACCGAATAATCAGTGAGTGTGAACATCAGGACAGACAAACTCCCAGACCGAATACTGTGAGTTTGCACACCAGGATAGGCAACCTCTGAGACCGACTACTCAGTGAGTGTGAACATCAGTACAGACAAACTCCCAGACCAAATACTCAGTGAGTGTGCACACCAAAATACACAACCTCCCAAACAGAATACCCGGTGAGTGTGCTGAACAAGACCAACAACCTCCCAGACCAAATACTCAGTGAATGTGCACACAAAGACAGGCAACCTCCCAGACTGAATACTCAGTCAGTGTGCACACCAGGACAGTAATACCCCCAGACCAAATACTCAGTGAGTGTGCACACCAGAATAGACAACATCCCAGACCAAATATTCAGTGAGTTTGCACACCAGGACAGGCATCCTCCCAGACCGAATACGCAGTGAGTGTGCACACCAGAATAGACATCCCTCCAGACCAAATACTCAGTGAGTGTGCAAAGCAGGACAGACAACCTATCAAACCGAATACTCAGTGAGTATGCACATCAGGGCAGACAACCTCCCAGACCAAATACTCAGTGAGTTTGCACACCAGGACAGGCAACCACTGAGACCGAATACTCAGTGAGTGTGCACACCAGGACAGGGAAACTCCCAGACCGAATACACAGTGAGAGTGCACACCAGGACAGTACAACTCCCAGACCAAATACTCAGAGAGTGTGAACATCAGGACAGACAAACTCCCAGACTGAATACTCAGTGAGTGTGCACACCAGGACAGACAACGTCCCAGACAGAATCCTCAGTGAGCGTGCATACCAAGACAGACAACCACCCAGACTGAATACTCAGTGAGTATGAAAACCAGGACAGGGAAAACTCCCAGACCGAGTACTCAGTGATTCTGCAGACCAGGACAGAAACATCCCAGACCTAATACTCTTGTGAGTGTGAACATCACACAGACAACCTCCCAGACCAAAAACTCAGTGAGTGCACACACCAGAATAGACGACATCCCAGACCGAATAGTCTTGTGAGTGTGAACATCAGAACAGACAAACTCCCAGACTGAATACTCAGTGAGTCTGCACACCAGGACAGGAAAACTCCCAGACCAAATACGCAGTGAATGTGCACACAAAGACAGGCAACCTCCCAGACTGAATACTCGGTGAGAGTGCACTCCAGGTCAGTAATACCCCCAGACCAAATATTCAGTGAGTGTGCACACCAGAATAGACAACCTTCCAAACCAAATACTCAGTGAGTGTCAACACCAGGACAGACAACCCCCAAACCGAATACTCAGTGAGTGTGCACATCAGGACAGACAACCTCCCAGATCAAATACTCAGTGGGTGTGCACACCAGGACAGGCAACTTCTGAGACCGAATACTCAGTGAGTGTGAACATCAGGACAGACAAACTCCTAGACCAAAGAGTCAGTGAGTGTGCACACCAGGACAGGAAACCTCCCAGACCAAATACTCAGTGAGTGTGCACACCAGAATAGACAACCTCCCAAACAGAATACCCAGTGAGTGTGCACACCAGGACAGTAAAACTCCCAGACCAAATACTCAGTGAGTGTGCATACCAGGACCGACAACCTCCCAGACTGAATACTCAGTGAGTATGAACACCAGGACAGACAACCTCCCAGACCAAATACTCAGTGAGTGTGCACACCAGGACAGACAACCTCCCAGACTGAATACTCAGTGAGTGTGCACACCAGGACAGACAACCTCCCAGACTGAATACTCAGTGAGTTTGAACATCAGGACAGAGAAACTCACAAACCAAATACACAGTGAGTGTGCACACCAGAATAGACAACCTCCCAGACCGAATACTCAGTGAGTGTGAACATCCGGACAGACAAACTCCCAGACGGAATACTCAGTGAGTGTCCACACCAGGACAGGCAACCTCCCAGACTGTATACTCAGTGAGTGTGCACACTAGAATAGGCAACCTCGCAGACCAAATACTCATTGAGTGTGCACACCCGGACAGACAAACTCCCAGACCGAATACTCAGTGAGTGTGAACAACAGGATAGACAACCTCCCAGACCAAATAATCAGTGAGTGCGCACATCAGGACAGACAACCTCCCAGACCGAATAATCAGTGAGTGTGAACATCAGGACAGACAAACTCCCAGACCGAATACTGTGAGTTTGCACACCAGGATAGGCAACCTCTGAGACCGACTACTCAGTGAGTGTGAACATCAGTACAGACAAACTCCCAGACCAAATACTCAGTGAGTGTGCACACCAAAATACACAACCTCCCAAACAGAATACCCGGTGAGTGTGCTGAACAAGACCAACAACCTCCCAGACCAAATACTCAGTGAATGTGCACACAAAGACAGGCAACCTCCCAGACTGAATACTCAGTCAGTGTGCACACCAGGACAGTAATACCCCCAGACCAAATACTCAGTGAGTGTGCACACCAGAATAGACAACATCCCAGACTGAATACTCAGAGATTGTGCACACCAGGAAAGACAACCTCCCAGACCAAATATTCAGTGAGTTTGCACACCAGGACAGGCATCCTCCCAGACCGAATACGCAGTGAGTGTGCACACCAGAATAGACATCCCTCCAGACCAAATACTCAGTGAGTGTGCAAAGCAGGACAGACAACCTATCAAACCGAATACTCAGTGAGTATGCACATCAGGGCAGACAACCTCACAGACCAAATACTCAGTGAGTGTGTACACCTGGACAGGCAACCTCTGAGTCGGAATACTCAGTGAGTGTGCACACCAGAATAGACATCCCTCCAGACCAAATACTCAATGAGTGTGCAAAGCAGGACAGACAACCTATCAAACCGAATACTCAGTGAGTATGCACATCAGGGCAGACAACCTCACAGACCAAATACTCAGTGAGTGTGTACACCTGGACAGGCAACCTCTGAGTCGGAATACTCAGTGAGTGTGAAAATCAGGAGAGACAAACTCCCAGACAAAATAGTCAGTGAGTGTGCACACCAGGACACGCAACCACTGAGACAGAATACTCAGTGAGTGTGCACACCAGAATAGACAACCTCCCAAACAGAATACCCAGTGAGTGTGCATACCAGGACCAACAACCTCCTAGACCGAATACTCGGTGAGTGTGCACACCTAGACAGACAAACTCCCAATGCAAATAAACAGTGAGTGTGCACACCAGAATAGAAAAACTCACAGACCAAATACTCAGTGAGTGTGCACACCAGGACAGGCAACCTCCCAGAACGAATACTCAGTGAGTGTGAACATCCGGACAGACAAACTCCCAGACGGAATACTCAGTGAGTGTCCACACCAGGACAGGCAACCTCCCAGACTGTATACTCAGTGAGTGTGCACACTAGAATAGGCAACCTCGCAGACCAAATACTCATTGAGTGTGCACACCCGGACAGACAAACTCCCAGACCGAATACTCAGTGAGTGTGCACAACAGGATAGACAACCTCCCAGACCAAATAATCAGTGAGTGCGCACATCAGGACAGACAACCTCCCAGACCGAATACTCAGTGAGTGTGAACATCCGGACAGACAAACTCCCAGACGGAATACTCAGTGAGTGTCCACACCAGGACAGGCAACCTCCCAGACTGTATACTCAGTGAGTGTGCACACTAGAATAGGCAACCTCGCAGACCAAATACTCATTGAGTGTGCACACCCGGACAGACAAACTCCCAGACCGAATACTCAGTGAGTGTGCACAACAGGATAGACAACCTCCCAGACCAAATAATCAGTGAGTGCGCACATCAGGACAGACAACCTCCCAGACCGAATAATCAGTGAGTGTGAACATCAGGACAGACAAACTCCCAGACCGAATACTGTGAGTTTGCACACCAGGATAGGCAACCTCTGAGACCGACTACTCAGTGAGTGTGAACATCAGTACAGACAAACTCCCAGACCAAATACTCAGTGAGTGTGCACACCAAAATACACAACCTCCCAAACAGAATACCCGGTGAGTGTGCTGAACAAGACCAACAACCTCCCAGACCAAATACTCAGTGAATGTGCACACAAAGACAGGCAACCTCCCAGACTGAATACTCAGTCAGTGTGCACACCAGGACAGTAATACCCCCAGACCAAATACTCAGTGAGTGTGCACACCAGAATAGACAACATCCCAGACTGAATGCTCAGAGATTGTGCACACCAGGAAAGACAACCTCCCAGACCAAATATTCAGTGAGTTTGCACACCAGGACAGGCATCCTCCCAGACCGAATACGCAGTGAGTGTGCACACCAGAATAGACATCCCTCCAGACCAAATACTCAGTGAGTGTGCAAAGCAGGACAGACAACCTATCAAACCGAATACTCAGTGAGTATGCACATCAGGGCAGACAACCTCCCAGACCAAATACTCAGTGAGTTTGCACACCAGGACAGGCAACCACTGAGACCGAATACTCAGTGAGTGTGCACACCAGGACAGGGAAACTCCCAGACCGAATACACAGTGAGAGTGCACACCAGGACAGTACAACTCCCAGACCAAATACTCAGAGAGTGTGAACATCAGGACAGACAAACTCCCAGACTGAATACTCAGTGAGTGTGCACACCAGGACAGACAACGTCCCAGACAGAATCCTCAGTGAGCGTGCATACCAAGACAGACAACCACCCAGACTGAATACTCAGTGAGTATGAAAACCAGGACAGGGAAAACTCCCAGACCGAGTACTCAGTGATTCTGCAGACCAGGACAGAAACATCCCAGACCTAATACTCTTGTGAGTGTGAACATCACACAGACAACCTCCCAGACCAAAAACTCAGTGAGTGCACACACCAGAATAGACGACATCCCAGACCGAATAGTCTTGTGAGTGTGAACATCAGAACAGACAAACTCCCAGACTGAATACTCAGTGAGTCTGCACACCAGGACAGGAAAACTCCCAGACCAAATACGCAGTGAATGTGCACACAAAGACAGGCAACCTCCCAGACTGAATACTCGGTGAGAGTGCACTCCAGGTCAGTAATACCCCCAGACCAAATATTCAGTGAGTGTGCACACCAGAATAGACAACCTTCCAAACCAAATACTCAGTGAGTGTCAACACCAGGACAGACAACCCCCAAACCGAATACTCAGTGAGTGTGCACATCAGGACAGACAACCTCCCAGATCAAATACTCAGTGGGTGTGCACACCAGGACAGGCAACTTCTGAGACCGAATACTCAGTGAGTGTGAACATCAGGACAGACAAACTCCTAGACCAAAGAGTCAGTGAGTGTGCACACCAGGACAGGAAACCTCCCAGACCAAATACTCAGTGAGTGTGCACACCAGAATAGACAACCTCCCAAACAGAATACCCAGTGAGTGTGCACACCAGGACAGTAAAACTCCCAGACCAAATACTCAGTGAGTGTGCATACCAGGACCGACAACCTCCCAGACTGAATACTCAGTGAGTATGAACACCAGGACAGACAACCTCCCAGACCAAATACTCAGTGAGTGTGCACACCAGGACAGACAACCTCCCAGACTGAATACTCAGTGAGTGTGCACACCAGGACAGACAACCTCCCAGACTGAATACTCAGTGAGTTTGAACATCAGGACAGAGAAACTCACAAACCAAATACACAGTGAGTGTGCACACCAGAATAGACAACCTCCCAGACCGAATACTCAGTGAGTGTGAACATCCGGACAGACAAACTCCCAGACGGAATACTCAGTGAGTGTCCACACCAGGACAGGCAACCTCCCAGACTGTATACTCAGTGAGTGTGCACACTAGAATAGGCAACCTCGCAGACCAAATACTCATTGAGTGTGCACACCCGGACAGACAAACTCCCAGACCGAATACTCAGTGAGTGTGCACAACAGGATAGACAACCTCCCAGACCAAATAATCAGTGAGTGCGCACATCAGGACAGACAACCTCCCAGACCGAATAATCAGTGAGTGTGAACATCAGGACAGACAAACTCCCAGACCGAATACTGTGAGTTTGCACACCAGGATAGGCAACCTCTGAGGCCGACTACTCAGTGAGTGTGAACATCAGTACAGACAAACTCCCAGACCAAATACTCAGTGAGTGTGCACACCAAAATACACAACCTCCCAAACAGAATACCCGGTGAGTGTGCTGAACAAGACCAACAACCTCCCAGACCAAATACTCAGTGAATGTGCACACAAAGACAGGCAACCTCCCAGACTGAATACTCAGTCAGTGTGCACACCAGGACAGTAATACCCCCAGACCAAATACTCAGTGAGTGTGCACACCAGAATAGACAACATCCCAGACTGAATACTCAGAGATTGTGCACACCAGGAAAGACAACCTCCCAGACCAAATATTCAGTGAGTTTGCACACCAGGACAGGCATCCTCCCAGACCGAATACGCAGTGAGTGTGCACACCAGAATAGACATCCCTCCAGACCAAATACTCAGTGAGTGTGCAAAGCAGGACAGACAACCTATCAAACCGAATACTCAGTGAGTATGCACATCAGGGCAGACAACCTCACAGACCAAATACTCAGTGAGTGTGTACACCTGGACAGGCAACCTCTGAGTCGGAATACTCAGTGAGTGTGCACACCAGAATAGACATCCCTCCAGACCAAATACTCAATGAGTGTGCAAAGCAGGACAGACAACCTATCAAACCGAATACTCAGTGAGTATGCACATCAGGGCAGACAACCTCACAGACCAAATACTCAGTGAGTGTGTACACCTGGACAGGCAACCTCTGAGTCGGAATACTCAGTGAGTGTGAAAATCAGGAGAGACAAACTCCCAGACAAAATAGTCAGTGAGTGTGCACACCAGGACACGCAACCACTGAGACAGAATACTCAGTGAGTGTGCACACCAGAATAGACAACCTCCCAAACAGAATACCCAGTGAGTGTGCATACCAGGACCAACAACCTCCTAGACCGAATACTCGGTGAGTGTGCACACCTAGACAGACAAACTCCCAATGCAAATAAACAGTGAGTGTGCACACCAGAATAGAAAAACTCACAGACCAAATACTCAGTGAGTGTGCACACCAGGACAGGCAACCTCCCAGAACGAATACTCAGTGAGAGTGCACACCAGGACAGTACAACTCCCAGACCAAATACTCAGTGAGTGTGCACACCAGAATAGACAACCTCCCAAACAGAATACCCGGTGAGTGTGCACAACAGGACCAACAACCTCCCAGACCAAACATTCAGTGAGTTTGCACACCAGGACTGGCATCCTCCCAGACTGAATACTCAGTGAGTGTGCACACCAGAATAGACATCCCTCCAGACCAAATACTCAGTGAGTGTGCACAGCAGGACAGACAAACTCATAGACCAAATACTCAGTGAGTGTGCACACCAGGACAGGCCATCTCTGAGTCCGAATACTCAGTGAGTGTGCACACTAGAATAGACGACCTCCCAGACTGAATACTCAGTGAGTATGAACACCAGGACAGACAACCTCCCAGACCGAATACTCAGTGAGTGTGAA
Source organism: Mobula birostris (assembly GCF_030028105.1). Lineage (NCBI taxonomy): Eukaryota > Metazoa > Chordata > Chondrichthyes > Myliobatiformes > Myliobatidae > Mobula > Mobula birostris. The sequence continues at coordinate 36,671,834 of NC_092399.1, forward strand.
CATCAGGACAGACAAACTCCCAGACCGAATACTGTGAGTGTGCACACCAGGACAGGCAACCTCTGATACCGAATACTCTGTGAGTGTGAACATCAGGACAGACAAACTCCCAGACCAAATAGTCAGTGAGTGTGCACACCAAAATAGACAACCTTCCAAACAGAATACCCGGTGAGTGTGCACAACAGGACCAACAACCTCCCAGACCAAATACTCAGTGAATGTGCACACAAAGACAGGCAACCTCCCAGACTGAATACTCGGTGAATGTGCACTCCAGGACAGTAATACCCCCAGACCAAATACTCTGTGATTGTGCACACCAGAATAGACAACCTCCCAAACAGAATACCCAGTGAGTGTGCACAACAGGACCAACAACCTCCCAGACCAAATATTCAGTGAGTTTGCACACCAGGACAGGCATCCTCCCAGACCGAATACTCAGTGAGTGTGCAGACCAGAATAGACATCCTTCCAGACCAAATACTCAGTGAGTGTGCACAGCAGGACAGACAACCTCATAGACCAAATACTCAGTGAGTGTGCACACCAGGACAGGCAATCTCTGAGTCCGAATACTCAATGAGTGTGAAAATCACGACAGGCAAACTCCCAGACAAAATAGTCAGTGAGTTTGCACACCAGGACAGGCAACCACCGAGACCGAATACTCAGTGAGTGTGCACACCAGGAAAGGCAACCTCCCAGTCTGAATACTCAGTGAGAGTGTACACCAGGACAGTACAACCCCAGACCAAATACTCAGTGAGTGTTCACACCAGAATAGACAACCTCCCAAACAGAATACCCAATGAGTGTGCATACCAGGACCAACAACCTCCCAGACCGAATACTCTTTGAGTGTGCACACCTAGACAGACAAACTCCCAAAGCAAATAAACAGTGAGTGTGCACACCAGAACAGACAAACTAACAGACCAAATACTCAGTGAGTGTGCACATCAGAGCAGACAACCTCCCAGACCGAATACTCAGTGAGTGTGCACATCAGAGCAGACAACCTCCCAGACCGAATACTCAGTGAGTGTGCACACCAAGACAGATAACAACCCAGACTGAATACTCAGTGAGTGGGCACACTAGGAACGACAACCTCCCAGACCGAATACTCAGTGAGTGTGCACACCAGGACAGTAAAACCCTGAGACCAAATACTCAGTGAGTATGCACATCAGAACAGACAACCTCCCAGACCGAATACTCAGTGAGTGTGAACATCAGGACAGACAAACTCCCAGACCGAATACTGTGAGTGTGCACACCAGGACAGGCAACCTCTGATACCGAATACTCTGTGAGTGTGAACATCAGGACAGACAAACTCCCAGACCAAATAGTCAGTGAGTGTGCACACCAAAATAGACAACCTTCCAAACAGAATACCCGGTGAGTGTGCACAACAGGACCAACAACCTCCCAGACCAAATACTCAGTGAATGTGCACACAAAGACAGGCAACCTCCCAGACTGAATACTCGGTGAATGTGCACTCCAGGACAGTAATACCCCCAGACCAAATACTCTGTGATTGTGCACACCAGAATAGACAACCTCCCAAACAGAATACCCAGTGAGTGTGCACAACAGGACCAACAACCTCCCAGACCAAATATTCAGTGAGTTTGCACACCAGGACAGGCATCCTCCCAGACCGAATACTCAGTGAGTGTGCAGACCAGAATAGACATCCTTCCAGACCAAATACTCAGTGAGTGTGCACAGCAGGACAGACAACCTCATAGACCAAATACTCAGTGAGTGTGCACACCAGGACAGGCAATCTCTGAGTCCGAATACTCAATGAGTGTGAAAATCACGACAGACAAACTCCCAGACAAAATAGTCAGTGAGTTTGCACACCAGGACAGGCAACCACCGAGACCGAATACTCAGTGAGTGTGCACACCAGGAAAGGCAACCTCCCAGTCTGAATACTCAGTGAGAGTGTACACCAGGACAGTACAACTCCCAGACCAAATACTCAGTGAGTGTTCACACCAGAATAGACAACCTCCCAAACAGAATACCCAGTGAGTGTGCACACCAGGACAGACAAACTCCCAGACCGAATACTGTGAGTGTGCACACCAGGACAGGCAACCTCTGATACCGAATACTCTGTGAGTGTGAACATCAGGACAGACAAACTAACAGACCAAATACTCAGTGAGTGTGCACATCAGAGCAGACAACCTCCCAGACCGAATACTCAGTGAGTGTGAACATCAGGACAGACAAACTCCCAGACCGAATACTGTGAGTGTGCACACCAGGACAGGCAACCTCTGATACCGAATACTCTGTGAGTGTGAACATCAGGACAGACAAACTAACAGACCAAATACTCAGTGAGTGTGCACATCAGAGCAGACAACCTCCCAGACCGAATACTCAGTGAGTGTGCACATCAGAGCAGACAACCTCCCAGACCGAATACTCAGTGAGTGTGCACACCAAGACAGATAACAACCCAGACTGAATACTCAGTGAGTGGGCACACTAGGAACGACAACCTCCCAGACCGAATACTCAGTGAGTGTGCACACCAGGACAGTAAAACCCTGAGACCAAATACTCAGTGAGTGTGCACACCAGAATAGACAACCTTCCAAACAGAATACCCAGTGAGTGTGCATACCAGGACCAACAAACTCCCAGACCGAATACTCGGTGAATGTGCACACAAAGGCAGGCAACCTCCCAGACTGAATACTCAGTCAGTGTTGTACTCCAGGACAGTAAAACTCCCAGACCAAGTACTCAGTGAGTGTGCACACCAGGATAGACAACGACCCAGACTGAATACTCAGTGAGTGTGCACACCTAGACAGACATACTCCCAAAGCAAATAAACAGTGAGTGTGCACACCAGGACAGTGAAACTCCCAGTCCAAATACTCAGTGAATGTGCACACCAGCACAGACAACCTCCCAGACCGAATACACTTGTGAGTGTGAACATCAGGACAGACAAACTCCCAGACCAAATACTCAGTGAATGTGCACAGAAAGGCAGGCAACCTCCCAGTCTGAATACTCAGTCAGTGTTGTACTCCAGGACAGAAAAACTCCCAGACCAAATACTCAGTAAGTGTGCACACCAGGACAGACAACCTCCCAGACTGAATCCTCAGTGAGTATGCTCACCAGGACAGACAGCCTCCCAGACCGAATACTCAGTGAGTGTACACACCAGGATAGACAGCCTCCTAGACCGAATACTCAGTGAGCGTGCACACCAAGACAGACAACCACCCAGACTGAATACTCAATGAGTGTGCACACCAGGACAGACAACATCCCAGACAGAATACTCAGTGAGTGTGCATACCAGGACAGACAACATCCCAGTCGAATAATCAGTGACTGTGAATATCAGGACAGAAAACTACCCAGGCCGAATACTCAGTGAGTGTGCACACCAGGACAGGCAACCACCTAGACCAAATACTCAGTGAGTGTGCACACCAAGACAGACAGCCTCCTAGACCGAATACTCAGTGAATGTGAACATCAGGACAGACAAACTCCCAGACCGAATACTCAGTGAGTGTGCACATCAGGACAGACAGACTCACAAACCAAATACTCAGTGAGTGTGCACACCAGAATAGACAACCTCCGAGACCGAATACTCAGTGAGTGTGAACATCAGGACAGACAAACCCCCAGATCGAATACTCAGTGAGTGTGCACACCAGGACAGGCAACCTCTGAGACCGAATACTCAGTGAGTGTGCACACCAGGATAGACAGCCTCCTAGACCGAATACTCAGTGAGTGTGCACACCAAGACAGACAGCCTCCTAGACCGAATACTCAGTGAGTGTGAACATCAGGACAGACGACCTCCCAGACCAAATACTCAGTGAGTTTGCAGACCAGGACAGGCAACCTCTGAGACCGAATACTCAGTGAGTGTGCACACCAGGACAGGCAACCTCCGAGACCGAATACTCAGGGAGTGTGCACACCAGGACAGTACAACTCCCAGACCAAATACTTAGTGAGTGTGCACACCAGGATAGACAACCTTCTGGACTGAATACTCAGTGAGTGTGCACACCAGGACAGACAACCTCCCAGACCAAATACTCAGTGAGTTTGCAGACCAGGACAGACAACCTCCCAGACCAAATACTCAGTGAGTGTGCACACCAGGACAGACAACCTCCCAGACTAAATACTCAGTGAGTGTGAACATCAGGACATTACAACTCCTTGACCAAATACTCAGGGAGTGTGCACACCAAGACAGGCAACCTCGAGACCGTATACTCAGTGAGTGTGCACACCAGAATAGACAACCTCCCAGAACAAATACTCATTGAGTGTGCACACCAGGACAGACAGCCTCCCAGACCAAATGCTCAGCGAGTGTGCACACAAAGACAGGCATCCTCCCAAAGCATGAGAGGTTCTGTATGATGTGTACTTCCAGGAATTTGGGGAGATCAGTCTAGATGAAGGAAGTGCTGAAGTTATCAATGAAGACATCAGTGAGCTGGTGTCCGCAGACACAGGAGATGGTTATTGACTTCAGGAGAATTTTTTCACTACTTGCATCCCACTTAATATTGGTGACACAGCAGTGGAATTTGCAAACAGTTTCAAATTCCTAGGAGTACACATCATAGAGAACCACTCATGGTTCCAGAACACATTGTGCACGGTCAGGAAAGCTCACCAACACCTCTACTTTCTGAGGAGGCTGAAGAGAGATATACTTAGCCCACCCATACTCACCTCACTCTACAGGTGCTCAGTAAAGAGCATTATCACAAGTTGTATCACTGTTGTGTATGAAACGGCACTGCAGCAGACAGACAGGCTCTACAGTAGGTAGTCAATGCTGCCCATGCATCACTGGCATCGGCATACCCACTACCAAGGACACATACGGAAATGTGCTGGAAAAGGGCAAATTAAATGATGAATGGCCCCACCCTGCTCGTGGACTGCTCGTCCTATTCCCATCCACAGTAGGCTCACAAAGCGGTTAGACTGATCAACACCTTGACTCACTACTTACTCCACTACTTTATTTCCTGTCGGTCATCTTATGTTCAATTTAACGTCACTTTATAGATGCAAACACGAGGAAATCTGCAGATGCTGGAAATTCAAGCAACACACACAAAATGCTGGTGGAACGCAGCAGGCCAGGCAGCATCTCTAGGAAGAGGTACAGTCGACATTTTGGGTCGAGACCCTTTGTCAGGACTGTCAACGTCAAAATTCGTAGCCAGTCAATATACTCTCCGCCACTCATCTACAGAAATTTGTCAAAGTTTTATATATCATGCCAAATATTTGCAAACTCTGAAGGAAGCACTGCTTTCTTCATAATTGTACAAGACTGGAAGAAGAAATACCTGTTGAATTGCAGATGCTCATCTGGAAACTCACTAAGCTCATCGTTACAGGTGCTTTGGTGTTCCTGACGTAGGGAATTAGTAGATGATCCATTATGGAAGCCAGTGACCTCCTACTTCATGGGAGTGTTCATACAGCTACGTATCAACAGTCATGGTACACTTCATTCTCAGAAGCAAATTAATATTTAGTATATATGACTGTTTCTGTTTATAAAAATGAATGAACCTATTCAAATCACCTTCATACAAATGCTGCATATTCAATTAACTGGTCTATTAAATTCCAAAGTATTTCACTACCTGCACTCCCAATAAAAATAATGTCATTTGGTCACTTCTGTAGAGAGGTTCTAGTCTCACATTCTGTCCTACAATTGATACATCAAGATAATTATTTTCATAACTAGTGATAAATTGCATCACATGTCTTAATCTTCAAAAACTCTAAGCACAGGGCTAACAACTACTTGTGTAGCTACAATCATACATGGTGTTGGGTATCTCATCAGATATCCTGTACTCAATCTCAACAATCTCTATATAATATTGGAAAATCATAGTATTTAAAACAATAAGGCTGTGGTGACTCACTTTAACTCACAGTATTGACCAGGGTTGTCTTAGTTGTAAGGGTCTCAAATCTGGAAGAATTTGTAAAATTCATTTAATATTAAAAATTGAACATACTGCATTCTTCTTAACATAGATACTAATATTTCATATTGTTAAACACAGTAGTATATGTGGTTAGCAAAATATTATTACAGTGCTGTGAGCCCAGGTTCATTTCTATCGCTGTCTGTAAAGAGTTTGCATGTTCTCTCTGTAAATGTTTGGGTTTCCACCAGGTGTTCTGGTTTCCTCCCACATTCCACAGACGTACCGGTTAGTTGTGAGCACACTATGACAACATTTGCTGCCTCCAGCAGAACCTCAGAATGTTGCAAGCGACACATTTCAACGTTTGATGTTCATTTGACAAACAAAACTGATTTTTAAGAGAGGTTTCTAAAGCAGGAAGTAGACAGTCTTTCTGGAGAGGGGGTGTACTGGACCTTACCATAGGAAATAATGATTCAAAAGGTTTAAAGGTTAATTTATTATTAAAATATGAATCCATATACAACTTGAAATTTATATTCTCCAGAGAGCCATGAAAACAAGAAAGAATATGAAAGTTGTTCAGAGAGAAACATTAACCAACCCCTCCGATACAAAAACAAACAGCACCTCAATCATTAGCCCCCAAACCCCCCTCCCTCACACAAAACGGAACAGGAACATCAGCTCACTAAAGCAACCCCTCCCCTGCACAAAAAATAACAGAACCACAATCCCCAAATGCCCTCCCCTCACACAACAAAATAGAAAAGGAATGGGTGATAAAATACACAGAATATAAAAGCCACAAGTCTGAAAATGTTCACAGCCCAAAAATGCAGTAGTCCAATCCAAAAACGCAGAGCCACACTGCGATATCACGGATATTCATGGAAAGAGAGGGACCACACGAGGCAGAGACAACTACACACCTACCACAGTGAGCCACACAACGATAGATTCCTTCTCTGGCACCGTCAAAAGGCAGGTTGTTGGCACAGAAGTTCCTGCCTGCTTCCACGATGCCAAGTGATGGCATGTACGTTAATGTCTAAATGGGCATTGCAGGGTAATGTAATGGGTGACAGGTGACACATATTGTTCAGAATAGAAACTGTTGTACAAGCACCATCACCGAGTTCTTTGAGCACCATGGGTTTCAGCTGTCAGGCTCGTGCTTTGTTTATTGGAGACAGCCCTTCAGGACGATGCTCCCAGTGTGACATGGACAGCACTGTACTTAGATCTCATTCTATGTAAGAACTGGAATTCAATTGTAAACAAGGTGGGACAGTGGAAGCCTGAATGGTTGAGGACTAAGCAATCAGGAGAGATGGACGACAGGGGTATAAATACCACTGAACGAGATGTGCCTAGGCATAATTTCTGATGAAGATAGTGGAGTTTGTCATTAAAATGTTGGTTAAAATCAATACCTGTGCCCAGCTGAAAGCCCAAGAAGAGTTTTTTCTTCAGACATGCCGAGAAAGCACTAGATCCTTTTTCTGCTATTGACTTTCTTGCCTACCGTGTCTCCGCAGAAGGTGCGATCTCCCTGCCATCAAAAGCCAGGACTTTCCACTGTCCCACCCTACCAAATCACTGCAAGATTTTTTTTTAGGTATGTGAATTTCTATCACCAATGCATGCCGTGAGCTGCTGAACTTAGACTCCCCTTGTATAGTATCCTTAAAGGCAGAGCCCCTAATCACATGCTTTAGTGGTCGCAGGACATGACCAGAGCATTTGACAACACCAAATAAGCTCTTTTTAACATGAGCCTACTGGCACATCCGCTCCCGAATGCACTATAGCCATCACTTCTGATGCCTCAGACTATGCTTGCATAAAGAGTGTGTTGGAGGCATATGACAGCCACTTGCCTTCTTCAGCCAGCAGCTCCAAGGTAGAAGCACATTTGACCATGAGTTTCTCGATCTGCAACTGGCCATCTTTCGTTCTCAGTTTCTATTGGAGGGTTGGCATTTCACAGCATTCATTGACCACAAACCCCTTGTGCACATGATGGCCAAAGAGCCAGACCCCTGGTCTACATGGAAGCAACACCACCCGGCCTACCTTTCAGAATTCATGACTGATATACAGCACATCAAAGGGAAAAATAATGGTGTGGCTGTGCCTCACGGCTGTGTATGGCATTGATGACATCAGGGTTGACTATGCTGATATGGCAGCCAACCAAGCCACTGACCAAGAGGTTCAGGTTTACAGTACAGCAGTCACGGGCTTACGGTTGGTTGATATCAAGTCCAGGGATGCGGTGTTTCTCTTGAGCAATTTCTCAACCAGTCGCCCTTACTCCATAGTGCCTGCAAACTGGAGATGGTCTATTTTTAACTCCATTCACATCTGGATGCGAAGGCTTCACAGGAATTGGCTGCTTTAAAGTTAATGAGGCACAACCTTAAGAAGGACATACAAGACTGGAGTGTAGCCTGTGTTGTGTGTCAGTGGGCGAAAATTAACCTTCACCTTCGGACACCCCCCATGTCAAGGTGGACCTGATCGCTTCTCTCCACCAACTCACCCCCCAACCCCCCATGATTTCACACATTTCCTTACCATAGTGGGCTGTACTATCAGGTGGCCAGAAGTTGTCCCTTTGGCATCGACGATGGCTGCAGATGTGGCTCAGGCATTCATCAGCGAGTGACTCACCCACTTCTGCACCTTGCTGACGTTTCTCCCAACCATGATCGCAAATCCACAACAGACCTCTGGGCCACAAGGGCCCAGAACCCTGGTGTTATATTGCATCACCCGCAGTCCAAAGACCTATGCGAATAGTTTCACCATTCCTTAAAGCCTGCTCCGAGGGACTCCCTGACAGATGAGTATTGTCACAACCATCTCATGTTGGTCCTGCTGTGGCTGAAAACGGCTCCAAAACAGGACCTGCAGTCCTCAGCAACTGAGTTTGTGTATGGGCAACTGCTTGGGCGAAGTTGTTGCCACGTGCAGCTGTGGAGGCCAAGTTGTTGGGCGTATTTAAAGCAGAGAGTGATAGCTTCTTGATTGGACAAGGCATCAAAGGTTATGGGCAGAAGGCTGAGAACTGGAGCTGAGGAGGTGAAAAAAAAAGGATCAGCCATGGTTGAATGGTGGAGCAGACTCGATGGGCCAGATGGCCTAATTCTGCTGCTAAGAACCGTGGTCTTATGGGTACTGGGTGATTTTATCCCTGATGCCACAACACCATGGTTGCTGTCTCAGCAGCGTTCCGCCCTCCTCAGTAAACTCAATTCTTTTACACCTATTCCTACTTCCCATCATGGCTTCCAGTTGACATACGTTCGACCTTGTTTGCTTTAGTCCATCATGATGTACATTGACACCCATTAATCCTCCTCATGATGGCCTGTTCCACATTTTGGAATGGGGCAAAAGCCTTTTATTGTAGATAGGATGGGTAAACCTGTAAAAGTTGCTGCCTGGCCTGCTGCGTTCACCAGCAACTTTTATGTGTGTTGCTTGAATTTCCAGCATCTGCAGAATTCCTGTTGTATGGGTAAACCTGAATGTAGTTCTGTAGATTGCCTTAAACGGGCCCACCACCAAGACCTGGATCACGACATGAACGTGTGCATGTTAGCACACTCCAGGTGAGCCAGGGGCACCTGCTGTTACTCCAACCAATGCACGTGGGACTCGAGCTGGTGGCTTGTACAAGCTTTACACAGACCAACAATGCCAGTTTCGCTGAACTCTGGGGGGTGTGAGTGGCTGCGTAGAATAATAATGGAATTAAAGGGCTGCGGCTTTTGTTAAGTAGATCAAACAATACTCATATGTTTTATTCACAGAGTATAAGGCAGCTGGTAGAGACAGATAGGCAGCAGCTGCTAGAGGGCTAAATGATATCTGATAAATGAGAACTGTTTAAAGGGAAGATACTCAGAGCTCAGAGACAGCATATCCCTGTCAGTGTAAAAAACAAAGATGGTAAGCTCAAGGAATCATGACTAACAACGGATATTGAAGGTTTGATCAGAAATAAGTAGGAAGTGTGTATTTACTCTAGGCATTTGGTACTGAGTAATATTTTCAGTCTGACAGAGCATTAAGATGGATAAATCCCCATTTTTGCAGTGCAATGGTTAGACCAAGACTGCAATCACTGATCAGGTCCTATTCCTGCTGATGTCAGCAAGGAGCTTGTGGGTTCTCCCTGCTTCTGTTTGTTCTCACATTCCAACGTTAAGATTAGTAAGTTGTGGGCAATTTATGTTGGCGCTGGAAGAATTGCAACACTTGTGAATTATCCCCTGCATAATCCGCGGGTTGTATTGGTTGCTGATGCAAATGAGGTATTTCACTCACAACACGCTGGAGGAACTCAGCAGGTCGGGCAGCATCTGTGGAAAAGATCGGTCGACATTTCGGGCACGGATGCTGCCCGACCTGCTGAGTTCCTCCAGCGTGTTGCGAGTGTTGCTTTGACCCCAGCATCTGCAGATTATTTTGTGCTTGAGGTATTTCACTGTTTGTTTCAAAGTTTCAATGTACACATGACAAATAAAGCTAATATTTATGTGCATCATCATACATTGTGTTAGGCTAGAGAGGAAATTGTGAAGGCCTCTGCAAAGATATTTGAACATAGAACATAGAAATCTACAGCACACTGTAGGCCCTTCTGCACACAATGCTGTGTCAACTATGTTGTGCTGTACCAATAACCAGCAGGTTTCAACGAGACTCTCCTCCATTCATGTGATTACTTTGAGTACAGAAACGGAGATAGCAAATGCTCAAATATAAACCTTTTCACTCTTGAAATCTCTGACTAATGTTCGGGACCATCACATCTTTCCTTATGTAGTAATATTGCTCACAATTATCTAAATGCAGTCCGACCAGCTCCATACAAAGACATAATATATTTTGGTTTTGATACCCTTGAAATAAATGTAAACATTATGTTTGCCTTCTTTCATCTCACTTGCAAGTTAACCCACAGGAAATCCTGAACTCATCCCCAAGTCCCATGGAACCTCAATTTCCCAATTTTCTCCATTTTCCTTTTCTCTTACTATTAATTAAGGGTCCCATTGACAGTGAAGTAGATCATAATGAATTGCAAAAAGATCTGACTAGTCAGGAAATGGGGTGAGGACCAGCAAGTGGTGTGATGTACAGTATTTTGTACCATCAAGCCAGTGCAGGTCACATACAGTCAATGCAAGGCAACAATGCTGCAGAGTTTGCTGAAGTTCTCCGCACAAGGACATGGGGTAGTGAAGAAGGTATTTACGTAAGACTCAGAGTAGAATTAGGCCATCGGATCTTCTCCATCACTTGATCATGACTGATTCATTTTCCACCTCAACCTATTCTTGTGTCTTCTCCCCATAACCTATGACAGTCTTATTAACTAAGTACGTATCATAAGAAATGGGAGCAGGAGTCAGCCATCTGGCCCATTGAGCCTACTCCACTATTCAATAAGATCATGGCTGATCAGGCCATGGACTCATCTCCACTTACCTGCCTTTTCCCCATCACCCTCAATTCCCCTACCATGCAAATATCTATCCAATTTGGTCTTAAGTATATTTACTGAGGTAGCCTGGGCAGAGAACTCCACAGATTCATCACTTTTTGGGTAAGTAGTTCCTCCTCATCTCCATCCTAAATCTATTCCTCCAAATCTTGAGGCTATGTCCCTTCGTTCTAGTCTCACTTACCAGTGGAAACAACTTTCCTGCCTCTATCTTATCTATCCCTTTCATAATTTTATGTTTCTATAAGATCTCCTCTTGTTCTTCTGAATTCCAGCAACTATAGCCCCAGGTGACTCAATCTCTCCTCAGTATAACCCCCTAGTCTCTGGAATTAACCTGGAATTAACTCCTCTGCACCGCCTCCAAAGCCAGTAAATCCTTCTTCAATTAAGGAGACCAGAACTGCATGCAGTACTCCAGGTGCAGCCTCACCAGTACCCTGTACAGTTGCCGCATAACCTCCCTGGTCTTAAATTCAATCCCTCTCGCAATGAAAGCCAGCATTCCATTTGCCTTCTTGATAGGCTGCTACACCAGCAAACCAACCTTTTGTGATTCATGCACAAAAACTCTCCCAAGTCCCTCTGCAGAGAAGCGTGCTACAATTTTTTACCATTTAAGTAATAACCTGCTCTTTCATTTTTCCTTTGAATGTGCATGACCTCGTATTTACCAACATTGTACTCCATCTGCCAGACCCTTGCCCACTCACTCAACCCACCTGGCTCTCTCTGCAGACTCTCCACATCTTCTGCACTATTTGCTTTTCCACTTAATTTGGTATCAGCAGACTTTGATGCACTATGCTCGGCCCCCTCTTCCAGATCGTTAATGTATATCATGAACAATAGTGGGCTCAGCACTGATCCCTGCGACACACCACTCACCACTGAATGCCAAGCAGAGTAACACCCATGTATCCCAGCTCTCTGCTTTCTATAAGTTAACCAATCCTCGATCCATGCTAATACATCACCCCAACTCTCTGCTTCCTTATCTTATGGCTTCAGGATATCCAAGTAAATAACGTCCATCTGCTCCTCTCTAACGTCATTAGCCACTGGAAGATGGCTAATGTTGTTCCATTGTTTAGGAAGGGGAGCAAGGACAAGTCAGGGAACTACAGACTGGTCAGCCTAGCATTATTAATGGGGCACGTAGTGGAGGGAATGCTGAGGGACAGGACATACCAGCATTTGGATGAACAAAGTCTAATTTGGAGGAGTCAGCATGACATTGTTTGTGGGAAGTTGTGCTTGATGAATGGATTAGCATGTTCTGAAGTAAACAATAAGGTGATGAGAGCAGGGTGGTGGACGTTGTGTATTTAGACTTTAGCAAGACCTTCAAACAGGTAGTAGGCTGTTCTGGAAGGTTAGGTTAGGTCCTATAGAATTTACAGCGAGCTAGTTAGGTAGGTACAAAATTGGTCCATATGTAGAAAGCTGAGGGTGGTTTTTGAAAGCTGTTTCTCAGAATAGAGGCCGGTGGCTTGTGGTGTGCTGCAATGTTGAGACTCTTGTTATTCGTTATTTATATAAATGATTTGGATGCAAATGCAAAAGTCTTGATCAGTAATTTTGTGAATGACACAAAATTGGAAATGTTGTCCATAATGTTAATCCATGAAGGAGGTTGTCATGAATCTTGATCAATTAGGAAACTGGATTGAGGAGTATCATATGGTTTTAAATATAGACAAGTGTGAGGTGAAGCATTATGGAATGTCAAACCACATAGGATTTATGCCAGGACACTAGGGAATGTAATGGAACAGAGGGATTTAGGGGTACAAATACTAGACAATGGTGTGGAAATGTCATCTAGCATCAGTCAGGGTGTTGTGTACAAGAATTGGGACATTATCTTGAAGTTGTAGAAGTCTTTGGTAGAGCCACACTTGGAGTAGTGCATACATTTTTGTCACCGTGTTACAGCTCCCTTTTACCAGATCTTGTTTACCCCTCAAGCAGCTGATCCCACTTACTTCTGTACCAAAAGGTCAACTTCTCTGCTGTGAAAGTCTAATCTCTCCTATCTACAGACAGGCAATTCAATTCATTCCATTCTAGGCAACATCCTGGTGAAACTCTTCTGCACTCTCTATATTACTACCACATTTTTCCTGTAGTGTGGTGACCTACAGGAACTATACACAATACATCAAGGGTGATCTAACCTTTGGTTCTTCCCTTCCACAGACATGCTGGCCCTGAAACAACTCCCATTTTAGAATCTTACTTCCCATTCTACTGGCACTAGGCCCTGTATCACACTGTTGAAGTCCTCCTCCCCCAGCTTAGGGCTCTGTCTTGAGGACCAGCCTAATCATTTTCCATACCTTAGACCTGTCATAGTTTTTGCCAAAGGTTTCATCATCGACAGACATTTCTAGAACTTCTAGATCATTACCTGAGTTCAGGTCATATGCAACCCCTCTCATGTAGGAATCTCTACATATTGCTTCCAAAAACTCTCTTCTGAAGTCTGTCCCATGCTTCTGCCCCTTTGCTTAAGCCAACAAGTCAACTTCTATCTTCTGCAGTTACTCTCTTCAAGAATTTGCATGAAATGTCTCAACATGTGGTGATTATATCACCAGGCCAACTGAACAGGCCAGCTAGGTGTCGGGACCTTCTTGAGAGGTCCTCCCACCTTCTACACTAATATGACCTTCTCTTTTCTCATGGAGTGAGCTCTTGGCATTTACACAACTCCTCTGACATGCTGTTACCATCCCGCAGCTTGTTCTCTGCTCAGTCATTGCCTCATCCACTTCTACCCCATCACCACAAAGCTCAATCTCTCCAGTAACAACTGTGCTGCTTCCAACAGTTCTGTGTGTATTCTTCAGGCACTCACAATCCTGCAAAGACTGATCCATAAAAATCTGGAGATTTTGCCTCTGCCTGATCACCTAATCACCAACATCTTCTGCTTTTTGTCGACACACAAATCTCAAGCACTCCACTGGATGAAAAGGCACAGAAGAGAGCCACACAGTGTAAACTGATTCTGTAACACCAGAGTCAAATTCAACAGAAGAAAGTGTACATTATAACATTTTACATGTGCAGTTCTGCTTGTGTGAGGATGAGGTTTCAAATCAGGATTAGTTGTTGTTGGTGAGACTCTGCTGTCTATTTGAACTGTTCTGTCAGCTGGAACCAACTTCAGTGGGATGGTTCCAGCAATTAGGATGAAAATCTTCTGATTAGCATGCTTTATGTCCTTTAAAATGTATTTGTTCTCTCGAAAAACACTGCGTTTAATTTACTTGTTTCTGAACATTTAATGGAAAATTATTACTGTGGAAAACTTTAAGCTTGGGTAATAACGATTGCTGCTAAGCCTGAACAATGCATCAAATACATTATATTGAATCATTGAAGCAACACTCACAAAATGCTGGTGAACGCAGCAGGCCAGGCAGCATCTCTAGGAAGAGGTACAGTCGACATTTCGGGCCGAGACCCTTCGTCAGGACTAACTGAAAGAAGAGATAGTAAGAGATTTGAAAGTGGGAGGGGGAGGGGGAGATCTGAAATGATAGGAGAAGACAGGAGGGGGAGGGATGGAGCCAAGAGCTGGACAGTTAATTGGAAAAAGGGATATGAGAGGATCATGGGACAGGAGGCCCAGGGAGGGGGGGAAATACCCAGAGGATGGGCAGGGGCTATAGTGAGAGGGACAGGGAGAAAAAGGAGAGAGAGAAAAAGGGGGGGGGGGGGAAGAGAAATAAATAATAAATAAATAAATAAATAAGGGATGGGGTAAGAAGGGGAGGAGGGCCATTAACAGAAGTTAGAGAAATCAATGTTCATGCCATCAGGTTGGAGGCGACCCACACAGAATATAAGCTGTTGTTCCTCCAACCTGAGTGTGCCTTCATCTTTACAATAGAGGAGGCTGTGGATAGACATATCAGAATGGGAATGGGATATGGAATTAAAATGTGTGGCCGCTGGGAGATTCTGCTTTCTCTGGCGGACAGAGCGTAGGTGTTCAGCGCAATGGTGCACATGCACCGGTCGTGCATGCAGCCTGTTACAGCCGTTCCGATCGGATTCTTACTTTTTTCTTCTTACTTTTTATCTCACGTTATTTTTTGTATTTTTTTTTCACGGTAACCCGTCGAAGCTGCACCCTCTCTAACATGCTGGTAGAGAGAATTTTATTTGGGTTTTTAGCACTGGAAATAGTTACATCCCGTCACACGGGACAGAAGCATGGTCGCATTGTTCATTCCAGGGACCAGCTGCTTGTGCTAATGCTAGCCGGTTTAGCGAGCGGAGCGGCCTAGGGAGATCTGGAGGGGATCACAAAGGCGAGGAAAGAGGACTGGGTCAAGACAACAGAGACTTATGGAGAAGATGAGTTCGGTGGGTAACAAAATGGACGAGTTCACGGCGCTAGCCAGGCGTCAGAGAACATTTTGGGAGTGCAGTGTTATGTGTTTCACTGGAACGGGGCTGCATGAGGACATACCGGATCAAAACTTCTCCATGAACGGCTTCCAGACCGTTCGGGCTGACCAGAAGTGCACTGAGAGCGGTAAGCGTAAAGGAGTTGGGTGCTTACTGATCTGGTTAACAACAGATGGTGCAATCCGGGTCATATTACGATTGAGGAGCTTGTTTGTAGACCGGATACTGAACTTTTTACTGTTGGACTCTGGCCACATTTCATCGAGATACAACACTGGGCGGCACGGGAGGTCGTTCCTGCCTGTGACCATCGAACTTTGCAGCTCCTCCCGTGGAGGGTCAGACACCCTGAGCCAATAGACTGGTTCTGAACTTATTCCCATCTGGCATAGTTTGCATTTTGTTGTTTGATTGTTCGTGGTTTTTGTATTGCTATATTTATGCTCCATTCTTGGTTGATGCAGCTGTAATGAAACTCAATTTCCCTCGGGGTCAATAAAGTATATCTATCTATCTATCTATCTATCTATCTATCTAAATGGTCTAGTCTGCATTGGGTCTCGCCAATATATAGAAGACTACACCAGGAGCACCGGACGCAGTATATCACCCCAGTCTCACAGGTGAAAAGTTGCCTCACCTGGAAGGACTGTCTGGGGCCCTGAGTGATGGTGAGGGAGGAAGTGTAAGGGCATGTGTAGCACTTGTTCCGCTTACAAGGATAGGTGCCGGGAGGGAGGGAAGCTGGATCTCCCAGTGGCCACACATTTTGATTCCATGTCCCATTCCCATTCTGATCTGTCTATCCACGGCCTCCTCTACTGTCAAGATGAAGCCACACTCAGGTTGGAGGAACAACACCTTATATTCCTTCTGTGTAGCCTCCAACCTGATGGCATGAACATTGACTTCTCTAACTTCCGTTAATGCCCCTCCTTCCCTTCTTACCCCATCCCTTATTTATTTATTATTATTTTTTCCCCTTTCTTTCTCTCTCTTTTTTGTTCCTCTGTCCCTCTCACTATATCTTTCTCTGATACTCTCCTCCCCTTTTCTTTCTCCCTAGGCCTCCCACCCCATGATCCTCTCCCTTCTCCAGCCTTGTATCCCTTTTGCCAATTAACTTTCCAGCTCTTAGCTCCATCCCTCCCCCTCCTGCCTTCTCCTATCATTTCCGATCTCCTCCTCCCCTTCCCCCCCCCACTTTCAAATCTCTTACTAGCTCTTCCTTCAGTTAGTCCTGACAAAGGGTCTCGGCCCGAAACATCGACTGTACCTCTTCCTGGAGATGCTGCCTGGCCTGCTGCGTTCCACCAGCATTTTATGTGTGTTGCTTGAATTTCCAGCATCTGCAGATTTCCTCGTGTTTGCGGTCTTGAATCATTGAGCTGTCGCTTATTACAGCAACATTTCCGTAACGGTTATTAAAGTTGTTTATTTTTGGAAAACTTTGTATTTGAGCTAAATCGATAATGATCTAAGTTTCAGCACATGGTGAAGATCTGCATTCAAATACAGTTGCAGTTCTAATGCAAAGGTCAGCAGTACAAACCAAGAAAGAGAAGAGAAATGGGAGAGCACTAGATACGTGCAGCAGGTAAATGATGAATCAGGAAGAAGTGGGATGAATCTGATTGAGATGCATTCCCACCCACAGCTCCATGTTCTCTGCCAGCTGTGACCCATGTCCGTTCCAACACCACGTTCCTACTGCATCGACCACCCATGGAAGTGGTAAACGTGCAATGCTCACAGGTTTGTCTTCAGTAGATCGACTGACCTGCCGTTAAATGATAAACATTTGCTGCAATCTTTGTATTATTTTTATAAAATGGTGCCTCAGCTCAAGATGATTAGAGGGAGGCAACAGAAAATAGTTCCTAATAACAATGGGGTCCTGTGCAAGAAACATCTCAACATTCACATCACTGCTGGAATGATTCACTTTTGTAACTCAGAGCTCTGGACTTGTCTACTAAATAAGGATTATTTTCAGGGGAGCTGACAGGGGCAGCAGAGTTAAGTGGGTTGGGTTTGATGGTGGGATACCAGTAGTCTGAAATAGTTGGAAAGAGAAAAATAATGAAGATATCATCGATGAAGTGTAATGCGGCACTTGGACAATAATAGGATTAAGCAGAGGCAGAAACATTCATGAAAGGTGAATTATGCTTGACAAACTTTTTAGAATGTTTTGAGTTTATAACTAACAGCGGAGGAATGAATTGATGCTTTCTGCTTGCACTTTCAGAAGCCCTTCATTAAGATGTACAAATGGGATTGTTAAACAAAATTACAGCAGATGGTACAGCATGGTTTGAAGGTACGTTAGTGGACAGAGAACAGAGATTAGGAGCAAACAGGCCATTTTAATGCTGGGAGACCATGGCTAATGGAGTGTTACAGATTCAGAGAATTATTCAGCTTGGAAACAGGCCCTACCACGCCCACCAAGATATCGGAGCTAGTCCTGTCTGCTTGCATTTAGCCCATATCCCTCAAAGTCTTTTCTATCTATGTAGAAGTTCAAATCTCTTATAAAATTTGTGATTGTGCCCAACTCAATCTCTTCTTCTGGCTGTTTGCTTCAGCCACCCACCACCCTCTATCTGAAAAAAGTTTCAAATTTCAAATCTTATCCTTTTCACCTTACAACTATATCCTCTAATTTTAAACACCCCAAATCTGGAAAAGCCCATGATCACCCTCTTTATGATTCTATATACCTCTATAATGATACCTCTCAGCCTCATACAGAGAAAAAATTCCCAGCTTATCCAGCGTCTCCTTATAATTGAAGATCTCAAGTCCTGGTAACATCCTCATAAATCTTTTCTGCAGCCTTTCCAGCTTAAAGACACGTTTCCTGTAGTCTGGACAAATGGAACGACACGGTGTTCCAGTGCGGTCACAACAACTTATGGAATTGCAGCATGACATCTCAATTCCTGTAGGCAATGCATGTGCTGATGAATTCAAGAGTACTAAATGCCTTCACCACTCTGTCTACCTGTGTTGTTACTTTCAAGGGTCTATGTACTTGTACCTCTAGGTGTCTCTATTCTACAACACTCTTAAGGGTCCTGCCATTTAATGTCCAAAACACAGCAACGTAGAAAACCTACAGCACAATACAGGCCCTTCAGCACACAAAGTTCTGCCGAACATGTCCCTAACTTAGAAATTACTAGGGTTACCCAAAGCCCTCTATTTTCCTAAGCTCCATGTACCTATCCAAAAGACCCTATCATATCCGCCTCCACCACCATCGCCGGTAGCTCATTCCATGCACTCACTACTCTCTGCGTAAAAAACTTACCCCTGACGTCTCCTCTGTACCTACTTCCAAGCACCTTAAACCTGTGCTCTGTTGTGGCAGCCATTTCAGCCCTGGGAAAAAGCCTCTGACTATCCACACGATCAATGCCTCTCATCATCTTATACACCTCTATCAGGTCACCTCTCACCCTCCGTCGCTCCAAGGAGAAAAGGCTGAGTTCACTCAACCTATTCTCATAAGGCATGCTCCCCAGTCCAGGCAACATCCTTGTAAATCTCCTCTGCATCCTTTCTATGGTTTCCATATCCATCCTGTAGTGAGGTGACCAGAACTGAGCACAGTACTCCAAGTGGGGTCTGACCAGGGCCCTATACAGCTGCAACATTACCTCCTTGCTCCAAAATTCAATTCTACAATTGATGAAGGCCAATACACCGTATTCCTTCTTAACCACAGAGTCAACCTGCGCAGCTGCTTTGAGTGTCCTATGGACTCGGACCCCAAGTTCCCTCTGATCGTCCATGCTGCCAAATCTTACCATTAATACTATATTCTGCCATCATATTTGACCTACTAAAATGAACCACTTCACACTTAGCTGGGTTGAACTCCATCTGCCACTTCTCTGCCCAGTTTTGCATCCTATCAATGTCCGGCTGTAACCTCTGACAGCCCCCCACACTATCCACAACACCCCCAACCTTTGTATCATCAGCAAACTTACTCACCCATCCTGCCACTTCCTTATTCAGGTCATTTATAAAAATCACGAAGAGTAAGGGTCCCAGAACAGATCCCTGAGACACACCACTGGTCACCGACCTCCATGCAGAATATGACCCATCTACAACCACTCTTTGCCTTCTATGGGCAAGCCAGTTCTGGATCCAGAAAGCAATGTCCCTTTGGATCCTTACTTTCTCAATAAGCCTTGCATGGGGTACCTTATCAAATGCCTTGCTGAAATCCATATACACTACATCTACTGCTCTTCCTTCATCACTGTGTTTAGTCATATCCTCACAAAAATTTAATCAGGCTCATAAGGCACGACCTGCCCTTGACAAAGCCATGCTGACTATTCCTAATCATATTTTACCTCTCCAAATGTTCATAAATCCTGCTCTCAGGATCTTCTCCATCAACTTACCAACCACTGAGGTAAGACTTACTGGTCTATAACTTCCTGGTTTAACTTACCAAAACTGAACACTTTGCACTTGTCCCCTTGGATTGGTGCAGAGATCCAAATTCTTAACATTCTGCACCAACGATCATGATGAGGCATCAAGTTCATACATCCAGTGCTGTTGAGGATACAAGGGCGATGGCAGTGGAGTCTGTGAGGAATATTCTGATTCTGATTCTGAGTGCAGAGATGTTTCACAGGGAGAGAGACTGGCTCAGTGAATGGGCATGGACAAAGAAGATGGAATATGATACAGAAAATTTGAGGTCTTCCTTTGTGGTAAAACAAGTAAAAGGGCTGAGGTACAATGCTCAATATGTTGCTCTTCAGAGGGACCTTGACTATCCATGTATGTGAATAGCTGCAAGTTTTCAATCACATAGAAGAAGCAATTGGGAAAATCAGTGATACGTTGGCCTTCATTGGAAAAGGATTTCAGTGCAGGATTAACAATGTCTTGTTCCAATTGCATACATTGTATGTATATCCCTGGTAAGCCTGCACTGAAAACAATATGTTGTACCCACCAAAAGAAGGCTCGAGTTGCTATAGCGGGAGTGCAGTAACAGTAAAGAGCCAAGACTGATTCCTAGGCTGAGATCGGACTGAGTTGGCCAGGCCAAGGTACACTGTTGTTTGGAAGAATGAGAGCAGACGTGAATGAAACATTCAACGTTCCGGCAGAGTTGAGACAGAATGGTTGTGGTGAAGATGTTGCTCCTGGCTGGAATGTCTAGAATCAGGGGTCACGCCTTGATAGTTGGATATATAGGACTGAGATGAGGAGAATTTTTTCTTCACTCAGAGGTGGTAAACTTGTGAAATTCATTAACACAGAAATTTTGGAAGACTATCTGGTTGAGCATCATTAAGAAGCTCGATTTCTGGATATAGAAGACATCCAGGAGCGTGAGAAGTAGGAAGATATTACATTCAGATTCAGCAAAACACACAGTGAAGTGTTTCATTTGTGCTGATAACAAATACACCCAAAGATGTGCTGAGGCCAGTTTGCAAGTGTCACCATACATTATGGTTCCAATACTATACTAACGCCCACCATGTCCCACAGAATAACACTGAACACTGTTGAACAAAGCAACAACAGTGAAATAAGCCCTGTTCCTCCCTCCTTATGCACCACCACCCACGCACATACTTGACAGAGTCCTTTAACCTTATTTTCTTCAACTTACATCCTCCATAAGACTCCTGGGTCTGCAGACTGTGGGCCCTGACTTCCTCAGTGGACTCGCAGAGATTAGTAGACTTGGGGCTTTGCCATCAGGCCCTCAACTTCTAGATCTTCAGGCTTCAATGTGGACCTCTGATTGGCCTTGAGACCTCAATCTGGACCTCTAATCAATCTTTGAGCTTCAGTTCGGATCCCTGATCACCCTTTGGACTTTGATCTAGACCTCTGATTGACCTTCGGACATCAGTTTGGACTTCTGATCAGCCTTTGAGCTGGGAACTGGTTTCTGAGAGAGAGGATCACCTTTGTTTTCATCCGGGAAGATGGCAGTGTACTCAAATGCAGCTGCATCTCCAGGGCCAACCAAAGGTGTTTTCGTCTTTTTTTTAAACATCTTTATTACAAATGTAATGCTGAATATTAAGCACTTCAAGTACTGCAGGTCTGTCGCATCAATGAGTTGCTCATTAGCGGAGGGGCTGAGTGAGCTGAACATGGTGTGGACCGTGTTGCTGCCTGCTACAGAAAGCCATCACAGTCAGGACAGGAAGGCTGTGTGCAACCTAACAGTAAATAATTGTCTTGGACATTTTCCTGCGATCACAAGACCCTGTCGAATGCTGGTAACGTCCAGTTCACTGGTTATTAGCAAGTCCAGTGTTGGGGGTGCTGTGTGGCCTTGGTTGTTGCAAGGGCTAGGCTTCATTCCACAGGCCTGCCTGTTGCTGCAGACCAGGAAGGAGATGCCAGAGGTGGTGTGATGAAGTGTCTCTGTTGGATTGGGAGCTGGCTTCTCCCAGTGGTTCTGCCCTCCGGTGCTCGCTCGTTGGAAGAAAAGCTGGATTGTCAATATCACATACCTACATAGGTACGTTCATCTGCGGACTGATAAGAACTGAATGTTCTGTCCAGCAACACTCAAGCACCATCAATTTACAGGACGCGTAACTGAGACACGCACACTTCCTGATCTCTACAGCAAATACATGTGCAGGCATGAAATAGTGGAGGTCAGCTGCCAATATGACACCCTGATTCAGCACTTCCAGTATCTCATTGATCTGGGGAAGGAAGATCAGCTTCTCTAACTGCTGAAAGGAAAGGACTGTTAAGCTGTGATGGCAACAAATCCACACATCGGAAATTTGGAGAGGAGGGTGTTTCAATCAAGTTCGCTGCCCGAGGTTAAAAGGCAGAAGCAGTTAAAAGCAGTGTAATGGAACTTTGACCAGTGGCCAGTCGGACATTGGAAGTTTGGAGAGAAGGGGGTTTTAATCAAGTTCGCTGCCCGAGGTTAAAAGGCAGGAGCAAGGCGTGACAGAGTAATAGTACTTTGACCGGTGGTCAATCGGCTTTTGGGATTGAATAGCAAGAGCAAATTAAAGGAAGGCAGGGGCAAGCGCAACAGTACCATCACCGAATCCAAGCGTGTGCTAAGCGATAGCAAGCACACAGACCAAAGTTACCCCAGAAGTTTTGCATTTCATCCGACATTCAACAAACCACAAGTTCTCTCTCTGTCCCTGGCAAGGGAGAGGGAGGTATCCCCCATTTTCACAGCGAGTGGGAGACATAACAAAAACCTGCTGGTTTACGATCTTAGAAGTCCATTTCGTCTCCTTTATCGAGCTCTGTGTCTGAAGATCACAAAGATCTTGGATCTTCAGGCCCACAGCGAAAGATTTTCCAGCCTCCACAATGACACACGAGTCTCCTGCCTTGATTCGCCCGTGTCCTGAGCCCCGAGATCTTAGGCTTCCGAACACGATTGAGTTTCTCAGGCCAAACCCTTGGCACGTCAAATAGCGCCCAGTCGTGGAACCCCGAGAACGGGTCCCATTCCTGCAAAGAACCGAAGCCTGGTGTAGCTCCAGGTCACGGTCTTCAAAAGAACTCTGAAAGGGAAAGATAAAGATATGAAAGGTAGAAACCGAGCTGTTTCCGAAGACGCGAGCAAAGGAGTCGCTGTTAGGCACCATCATCCCTCCTAAGCTCTGCTCTGTCCTAAGGCTTTAGCTCTTTGGGGCTTCAGTTAAGAGAGGCTTCACTCAAAGAACGCAAAGGAAAGAAAAGCTCATTTTTGTCCCTTCCCTTCTTTATAACTGCTCAGCTAGGACAGTAAGGATGTGAGGTAGGATAGTGAAATGCTCCTCTTGCAGAATGTGGGAAGGCAGGGAGACCTCCAGTATTCCTGACGACTACAACTGTGAGGTGCATCCAGCTGCAGTTTCAAATAAACCATATTACGGAGTTGGAGCTGGAATTGGATGAACTTTCAATTATTCGGGAGGCTGAGTGAGTGAAAGGCAGAACATATAGAGAGGTAGTTACACACAGGAAACTGGGTAGGAAGGTGAACGGGGTTAAGGAGCCAGTGCAGAGAACCCCAGTGGCCATCCCCTTCAACACTTTGGATTCTATCGGAGGGGATGACCTAGCAGAGGAAAGTCGCTGTGATCAAGTCTCTGGCACTGACTGCTTCTGTGACCCAGGAGGGAAGGAGGAAGAGGCATGCTGTGGTGATACAACATTCATTAGCTAGGGGAACAGACAGGAGGTCCTGTGGGCGAGAACAAGATTCCCAGGTGGTATGTTGCCTCCCAGGTGCCAGGGTCCAGGATATTTCGGATCAAGTCCACAGCATTCTTAAGTGAGAGGGTGAACAGCTGGAGGTCATGGTCCATGTGGGTACAAATGACATGGGTAGGATGAGTGACGAGGTTCTGCAAAGGGCGTTCAGGATTTATGTGTTATGTTAAGGGAAGGACCTCCAGACGTGTGATCTCCAGATTGCTACCCATGCTATGTGCTTGTGAGATTGAAACTAGGAAGATTGTACAGTTTAATACATGACTAAGGAGTTGGTGTAGGAGTAGGACGGGAGGGAAAATGGCCTAAACTCCAAATATGATTTAAAATTTTAATATCTCAAGAGAGTTGTTGGCCATATGTTTAAACATACAACAACATATCATCCTTTCCTGGAGCCATCTGACCCATGCTATTAATAGCTTTGTTAAATTCACACATAGAAAACATTACATCACTAAATCTATCATTGCTGCAGCTGGCTTCCAACACATCAAGATATTCACTTAAAACCTTATCCCTACATTGTTTATCCTCGTCACTTAAACTATCTTGATTATGAATTGCAGCAAATGACCAAGCCAGTAATTCAACCTTCAGTAATAATCTTATTACCTTCTTTGATCAATACTAGAATGTTATTAGCCCTATGAATTGCCCCACTTTTTAATCATTCCCCAAACATCTCCAAGTTTAATATCCCTTCCAATAGAATCACAATATGACCTCCAGTAAACCTTTTCCACAAACCTTCACTGCTTTTCTCACCACGGCCTGTGCCCTTTTATACTTGAGATCACTCACAGAGTGATACTTCTTAACTTTACCCAGTGTCTTACTTCTCTCCCTAATTGCCTCTGCACATTCCCCAGTCCACCATTCTCCTATTAATGCACTTCCACCATACTTTGTTGAACAATGTGATGTAACCTTTCATTGCAGAAATCCACACCATCCTCAACAGTCAACCCACATAGACGTTCACATAAAACCTTAAACTTCTCCCAATTTGCTTTACCAAAATTTAACCTCCTAAAAGTGGCCTCCTGTCTCCAAACAAATCCAAGCCCAAGTTTGCAAATATAGGAAAATGGTTACTCCCCAATGTTTCATCTCCCATGACAACCCACTCACTCGTTCCAGCCAGAATGTTTGAAACTACAGTTTAATCTATAGCATTTTCATATTTATTATGAATATTACATCTCATACTCCACCCATCATTAAGACACACAAGATGGGAAATATCTAAAAATTCTTCTACAATCAAACTATTACCATCATTTCACGAACAACCCCACAGTGAACTATCTGCGTTAGAATATCCACAGCATACATATGTTTTCCAACAAATCAATCAAAAGCTTTCCACAAGGATTGTAAACACTTACTACAAATACCCCACCCACCAGAGTTTCATTTAGCATCCCACATAACCCCAGTTGTACCCAGATACTTTTCAGCAGCTTTCACAATAATTTTAATATTCTCAGTATGACTAGTTGTCTGAGCAATACAATTCACCATTCCATCATAAACATCAGAAAATTCATTTTATCAATCAGTAAAGTATCTGTAAAAGGAGAAGCTTGATTCTGACAAGCAACTTCCAACTTCACAGTCTGTTTTTTTACTGGTACGTTAATACTTTATCAATATTTCATTTAACATTTGCAAGGCCTCTGCATAAGACACACCTAACTGTACTTTAACCTAACACTCACAACACACTGGAGGAACTCAGCAGGTCAGGCAGCATCCGTGGAAACGATGAGTCGACGTTTCAGTATGGAACACTTCGTCAGGACTGTAGGGGGAAGGGGCAGAGGCCCTATAAGGAAAGTGGGGGAAGGGTGGGAAGGAGAAGGCTGGTAGGTTCCAGGTGAAAAACCAGTAAGGGGAAAGATAAAGGGGTGGGGGAGGGGAAGCAGGGAGGGGATAGGCAGGAAAGGTGAGGAAGGAATGGGGAAAACACAATGGGTAGTAGAAGGAGGCGGAACCATGAGGGAGGTGATAGGCAGGAGGAGGGGGCAGAGTGAAATAGGGATAGAAGAAAGGAGGGGGAGGGGGGACGGAATTACGGGAAGTTGGAGAATTCTATGTTTATACCAAGGGGCTGGAGACTACCTAGACTGTATATAGAAACATAGAAACATAGAAAATAGGTGCAGGAGTAGGCCATTCGGCCCTTCGAGCCTGCACCGCTATTTATTATGATCATGGCTGATCATCCAACTCAGAACCCCGTCCCAGCCTTCCCTCCATACCCCCTGACCCCCGTAGCCACAAGGGCCATATCTAACTCCCTCTTAAATATAGCCAAGGTACTGGCCTCAACTGCTTCCTGTGGCAGAGAATTCCACAGATTCACCACTCTCTGAGTGAAGAAGTTTTTCCTAATCTCGGTCCTAAAAGGCTTCCCCTTTATCCTCAAACTGTGACCCCTTGTTCTGGACTTCCCCAACATCGGGAACAATCTTCCTGCATCCCTTTAGGATTTTATATGTTTCAATCAGATCCCCCCTCAATCTTCTAAATTCCAACGAGTACAAGCCCAGTTCATCCAATCTTTCTTCATATGAAAGTCCTGCCATACCAGGAATCAATCTGGTGAACCTTCTCTGTACTCCCTCTATGGCAAGGATGTCTTTCCTCAGATTAGGGGACCAAAACTGCACACGATACTCCCAGTGTGGTCTCACCAAGGCCTTGTACAACTGCAGTAGTATCTCCCTGCTTCTGTACTCGAATCCTCTCGCTATATGAGTATATGAGGAGTTGCTCCTCCAACCTGAGTGTAGTCTCATCATGGCAGTAGAGGAGGCCATGTATGGACGTATCTGAATGGGAGTGGGAAGCAGAGTTGAAGTGGGTGGCAACCGGGAGATCCTGTCTGTTGTGGCGGACGGAGCAGAGGTGCTCGATGAAGTGGTCCCCCAATCTGCGTCAGGTTTCACCGATGTAGAGGAGGCCGCACCGGGAGCACCGGATGCAATAGATGACCCCAACAGACTCACAAGTGAAGTGTTGCCTCACCTGGAAGGACTGTTTGGGACCGTGAATGGTGGCAAGAGAGGAGGTGTAGGGATAGGTGTAGCACATCTATTGTGACTAGTGGTGTCCCATAAGGATCTGTTCTGGGACCTCTACTTTTTGTGATTTTTATTAATGACCTGGATGTGGGGGTAGAAGGGTGGGTTGGCAAGTTTGCAGACGACACAAAGGTTGGTGGTGTTGTGGATAGTGTAGAGGATTGTCAAAGATTGCAGAGAGAAATTGATAGGATGCAGAAGTGGGCTGAGAAGTGGCAGATGGAGTTCAACCTGGAGAAGTGTGAGGTGGTACACTTTGGAAGGACAAACTCCAAGGCAGAGTAGAAAGTAAATGGCAGGATACTTGGTAGTGTGGAGGAGCAGAGGGATCTCGGGGTACATGTCCACAGATCCCTGAAAGTTGCCTCACAGGTGGATAGGGTAGTTAAGAAAGCTTATGGGGTGTTAGCTTTCATAAGTCGAGGGATAGAGTTTAAGAGTCGCGATGTAATGATGCAGCTCTATAAAACTCTGGTTAGGCCACACTTGGAGTACTGTGTCCAGTTCTGGTCACCTTACTATAGGAAGGATGTGGAAGCATTGGAAAGGGTACAGAGGAGATTTACCAGGATGCTGCCTGGTTTAGAAAGTATGCATTATGATCAGAGATTAAGGGAGCTAGGGCTTTACTCTTTGGAGAGAAGGAGGATGAGAGGAGACATGATAGAGGTGTACAAGATAATAAGAGGAATAGATAGAGTGGATAGCCAGCGCCTCTTCCGCAGGGCACCACTGCTCAATACAAGAGGACATGGCTTTAAGGTAAGGGGTGGGAAGTTCAAGGGGCATCTTAGAGAAAGGTTTTTTACTCAGAGAGTGGTTGGTGCGTGGAATGCACTGCCTGAGTCAGTGGTGGAGGCAGATACACTAGTGAAGTTTAAGAGACTACTAGACAGGTAGATGGAGGAATCTAAGGTGGGGGCTTATATGGGAGGCAGGGTTTGAGGGTTGGCACAACATTGTGGGCTGAAGGGCCTGTATTGTGCTGTACTATTCTATGTTCTATGTTCTATGTGGGAGATCCGTGGGGAGGGACGTGTGGATCAGGGAGTCACGGAGGAACCGATCCCTGCGGAAAGCGGAGAGGGGTGGAGAGGGAAAGATGTGCTTAGTGGTGGGGTCCTGTTGAAGGTGGCAGAAGTTGCGGAGGCTAATGTGCTGGATCCGGAGGCTGGTGGGGTGGTAGGTGAGGACAAGGGGAACTCTGTCCCTGTTGTGGTGGTGGGAGGATGGGGTGAGGGCTGAAGTGTGGGAAATGGAGGAGATGCGGGTGAGGGCATCATTGATGACGGCAGAAGGGAAACCACGATCCTTAAAGAAGGAGGACATTTGAGATGTCGTGGAACGGAAAGCCCTGTTGAACTTCATCTGCCACCTTAAGCACTTCACATCCTTTACATGTTGCATTATGTTCTTCTCTACAATTACAACGATTAAACTTTACTCTTTCTCCACAATCTTCATACTTATGTTCCCTAGCACACTTACTACATTTTAGTTTCCCATGACATACTGCCACAACATGCCCAAACCTCCAACATTTGCTTCTCTATTCATCCCTCCCCACTGATCTCCCTTTTGCACTTATTCTTGCAAGCAGAATAAGTGCTACAGCTGCCCCTATACATACTCCATCACTACCATTCAGGGCCCTAAGCAATCCTTCTAGGTGAGGCTACACTTAATCTGTGAGTCTTTTGGGGTCATTTACTGTGTTCGGTGCTCCCTATGTGGCCTCCTGTATATTGGTAAGAACCAATGAAGGTTGGGACACCGCTTCACCGAGCATCTATTCTCAGTCCGCCAGGGAAAAACAGGGTCACCCAGTGACCACCCATTTTAATTCCACTTCCCATTCCAAAATGTCCATCCATGGCCTCCTCCACTGTCGTGATGAGGCCACACTTAGGTTGGAGGAACAACACCTTATATTCCATTTAGGTAGCCTCCAACCTGAAGGCATGTTAACCATATAACAATTACAGCACGGAGACAGGCCATCTCAGCCCTTCTAGTCTGTGCTGAACTCTTACTCTCACCTAGTCCCACCGACCTGTACTCAGCCCATAACCCTCCATTCCTTTCCTGTCCATATATCTATCCAATTTAACTTTAAATGACAACATCGAACCTGCCTCAACCACTTCTGCTGGAAGCTCGTTCCACACAGCTACCACTCTCTGAGTAAAAAAGTTCCCCCTCATGTTACCCCTAAACTTTTGCCCTTTAACTCTCAACTCATGTCCTCTTGTTTGAATCTCCCCCATTCTCAATGGAAAAAGCCAATCCATGTCAACTCTATCTATTCCCCTCATAATTTTAAATATCTCTATCAAATCCCCCCTCAACCTTCTACGCTCCAAAGAATAAAGACCCAACTTGTTCAACCTTTCTCTGTAACTTAGGTGATGAAACCCAGGTAACATTCTAGTAAATCTTCTCTGTACTCTCTCTATTTTGTTGACATCTTTCCTATAATTCGGTGACCAAAACTGCACACAATATTCCAAATTTAGCCTCACCAATGCCTTGTACAATTTCAACATTACATCCCAACTCCTGTACTCAATGCTCTGATTTATAAAGGCCAACATACCAAAAGCTTTCTTTACCACCCTATCCACATGAGATTCCACCTTCAGGGCACTATGCACCATTATTCCTAGATCCCTCTGTTCTACTGCATTCTTCAATGCCCTACCATTTACCATGTATGTCCTATTTTGATTAGTCCTACCAAAATGTAACACCTCACATTTTTCAGCATTAAACTCCATCTGCCATCCTTCAGCCCACTCTTCTAACTGGCCTAAATCTCTCTGCAAGCTTTGAAAACCAACTTCATTACCCACAACGTCACCTATCTTAGTATCACCTGCGTACTTACTAATCCAATTTACCATCCCATCATCCAGATCATTATGATATGATATCATCCAGATATGACAAACAACATTGGTCCAAGTACAGATCCCTGAGGCACACCACTACATACCGTCCTCCAATCTGACACACAGTTATCCACCACTACTCTCTGGCCTCTCCCATCCAGCCACTGCTGAATCTATTTTACTACTTTAATATTAATGGCTAACGATTGAACCTTCCTAACTAACCTTCCGTGTGGAACCTTGTCAAAAGCCTTACTGAAGTCCAAATAGACAACATCCACCACTTTACCGTCGTCAACTTTCCTAGTAACCTCTTCAAAAAATTCAATAAGGTTTGTCAAACATGACCTTCCTCGCACAAATCCATGTTGAATGTTCCTAATCAGACCCTGTCTCTCCAGGTATTTATATATACCATCTCTACAAATACTTTCCATCAATTTACCCACCACTGACGTCAAATTCACAGGCCGATAATTGCTAGGTTTACTCTTAGAACCCTTTTTAAACAATGGAACAACATAAGCAATACGCCAATCCTCCGGCACCATCCCCGTTTCTAATGACATTTGAAATATTTCTGTCAGAGCCCCTGCTATTTCCACACTAACTTCCCTCAAGGTCCTAGGGACCCAGAGACTTATCCACTTTTATATTCCTTAAAAGCTTCAGTACTTCTTCTTCTTTAATCATTATAGGTTCCATAACTTCCCTACCTGTTTCCCTTATCTTACACAATTCAATATCCTTCTCCTCAGTGAATACCGAAGAAAAGAAATTGTTCAGAATCTCCCCCATCTCTTTTGACTCCACACATAGCTGTCCGCTCTGATTCTCTAAAGGACCAATTTTATCCCTCACTATCCTTTTGCTATTAACATAATGGTAGAAACCCTTGGGATTTATTTTTACCTTACTTGCCAAAGCAACATCATATCTTAGTTTAGCTTTTCTAATTTCTTTCTTAAGATTCTTTTTACATTCTTTATATTCCTCAAGCATCTCATTTACTCCATGCAGCCTATATTAATTGTAGATATCTCTCTTTTTCCGAACCAACTTTCCAATATCCCTTGAAAACCAAGGCTCTCTCAAACTTTTAACCTTTTCTTTCAACCTAACAGAAACATAAAGATTCTGTACCCTCAAAATTTCACCTTTAAATGACCTCCATTTCTCTATTACATTCTTTCCATAAAACAAGTTGTCCCAATCCACTCCTTCAAAACCCTTCCACACCTCCTCAAAGTTAGCCTTCCTCCAATCAAGAATCTCAATCCTGGGTCCAGACCTATCCTTCTCCATAATTATATTGAAACTAATAGCGCTGTGATCACTGGACCCAAAGTGCTCCCCGACACAAACCTTTGTCACCTGCCCTATCTCATTCCCTGACAGGAGATCCAACACTGCCCCTTCTCTAGTTGGTACCTTTATGTATTGCTGCAAAAAACTATCCTGCACACATTTTATAAACTCCAAACCATCCAGCCCTTTTACAGTATGGGCTTCCCAGTCTATGTGTGGAAAATTAAAATCTCCCACAATCACAACCTTATGCTTACTACAAATATCTGCTATCGCCTTACAAATTTGCTTCTCCACTTCTCACTCCCCATTTGGTGGTCTATGTGACGAAAGAGGGTTACAAAAAGTACACATAGACTAAGATGTTAACTGTCCTGTGCTGGCACCAGTGGGATCAACAGTTGATCTGCCACCTGTCTTCAGGAGAAAGAGAGATAAGGAAGACAATGGAGCAGCATTTGGAAATGTTAATGAAGAGACGGGAGAGTTTAACAGAAGGAGACACTGTCTGAGAGCTGTCAAGATCGGCTCCTTTTTGAACCCTGAACTGTTTGAAGTGTGATGGACAGGGGATACCCCAGCAGGGGGATAAAAAGGGACAGGTTCGCTAAGGCAGGACACACACACGACACCACGAGGTAACGAGACCCTGGAAGCGGTGCGCCTCCCACAAGTCGGTGGGAGTTTTGGAGGGCTGCTCGCAGGACCAAGCCATAGACGCACAGGGTGGAAAGGTACGATCGGTGGGAACCTGGTGTGTGTCCGCCCTTGCCTGGGTGCCAGGTTCACTGCAGAGGAACGATCATATCTGAAACGGAGGGGTCACAGTCGGTGACCTCAGAAGACATTACAAAGGGCTCGCCCGAAAAGCTGACTGCGAGGAATATCGAAGGTCTGTGTGGAAGCCGTTTTGAATATTCATTCGCTTTCTCTCTCTCTCTCTCCCACGGCAGTGATTACTGTGAACTGAACTGAACTCAATTGAACTGAACTTTGCGTCATTTTGAAACTGGTCATTTACCCCTAGACGACAATAGAGCTTGATTGATCCTATTATCCTAGTTCTGTGTACATGTGTGTTTATCATCGCTGAACTGTTGTATTTATTATCCTTTTGATTAGAGTACTGTGTTGCTTATTTCTTTAATAAAACTTTCTTAGTTCCAGTAATCCAGACTCCAACTGAGTGATCCATTTCTGCTGGTTTGGCAACCCAGTTACGGGGTACGTAACATCTATAATACACCCCCATAAGTGTTACTGCACCTTTCCCATTCCTCAATTCCACCCAAATCGCCTCCCTAGACGAGCTCTCTAATCTAACCTGCCAGAGCACCGCTGTAATATTTTCTCTGACAAGCAATGCAACGCCTCCCCCTCTTGTCCCTCCGATTCTATCACACCTGAAGCAATTAAGTCCAGGAATATTTAGTTGCCAATCACACCTCTCCTGTAACCATGTTTGATTAATAGCTACCACATCATACTTCCAGGTATCAATCCATACATCAAGCTCATCCACCTTTCTAATAATGCTCCTAGCATTAATATAAATGCATTTAAGAAATTTTCCACCTCTTACTCTCTCTTTATCGCTAACGGTGCAAACAACTTTACTATTTTCTTTAACTTCCTTCTCCCCTACATCTGTTCCTACACTCTGGTTCCCCTCCCCCCTTGTATCCAATTTAAATCCACTGGAGCCTCTCTAGCAAACCTACCTGCAAGAATATTTGTCCCCCTCCAGTTCAGATGTAAACTGTCCCATCGGAACAGGTCCCACCTTCCCTGGAAAACTGCCCAATTACCTATAAATCTGAAGCCCTCCCTCCTGCACCATGTCTTCAACCACGTGTTGATCGGCACTATCTTACTATTTCTAAACTCGCCTGTACGTGACACTGGTAACAATCCTGAGATTGCTATCCTGGAGGTCCTGTCCTTTAACTTGATGCCTAACTCCCTAAACTCACCTTTCAGGACCTCCTCACTCTTCCTACCCACGTCATTGGTCCCTACATGGAGCACGACATCCGGCTGCTTACCCTCCCTCTTGAGAATACCGAGAACTCGATCCGAGATATTACGGACCTTGGCACCAGGGAGGTAACAGACCATCCGGGATTCTCGATCTCTTCCACAGAAACTCCTATCTGTTCCCCTAACTATCGAATCCTGTATCACGCAACACACATAAAAGTTGCTGGTGAACGCAGAAGGTCAGGCAGCATCTCTAGGAAGAGGTACAATTGATGTTTCGGGCCGAGACCCTTCATCAGGACTAACTGAAAGAAGAGTTGATAAGAGATTTGGATGTGGGAGGGGGAGGGGGAGATCCGATATGATAGATGAAGACTGGAGGGGTAGGGATGGAGCCAAGAGCTGGAAAGTTAATTGGTAAAAGGGATATGAGAGGATCATGGGACAGGAGGCCTAGGGAGAAAGAAAAGGTAGGGGGGGGGGAAGCCCAGAGGATAGGGAAGGGGTATAGTGAGAGGAACAGAGGGAGAAAAAGAAGAGAGAGAAAAAGTATGTGTGTATAAAAATAAATAACAGATGAGGTACGAAGGGGAGGTGGGGCATTAGCGGAAGTTTGAGAAGTCAATGTTCATGCCATCAGGTTGGAGGCTACCCAGACGGAATATAAGGTGTTGTTCCTCCAACCTGAGTGTGGCTTCATCTTTACAGTAGAGGAGGCCGTGGATAGACATATCAGAATGGGAATGGGACGTGGAATTAAAATGTGTGGCCACTGGGAGATCCTGCTTTCTCTACCACTGTATCACTACTGCTCTCTTCTTTTCCCTCCTTCCCTTCTGAGCTGAGGGTCCTATCTCGGTGACAGAGACGCAACCACTGCAGCTTGTCCCTGGTAGGTCGTTCCCATCAACAGCATCCAAAACGATGTACTTATTACTGGTGGGAACAGCCGCAGGGGTGCTCTGCTCATTCTGTCTCTTCCCCTTCCCTCTCCTGACAGTCACCCAGCTACCTGTCTCCTGGCTCTTAGGGGTGGCCTCCCGAATGATACAAAGTTAAATAGGGGCCCCTATCTGTTAAATAGGGGCCATGGACAATTTCTAATTTGATGGAGATAGACGTGAAAACACAAAGGAACATCTGGAGAAATTTCTGAAACGCCCGTTCGCTGCTGTCGTTACTGTGTGGTCAGGAATCTTTCAGAGGGTAGGCCTCAAAATCCCCGGCCTTGCCTCGCCTTATGGTATAAGTGCAGTCTTGTCACTTGTTACGAGTGATGGAAATGAATTCTCCAGAGCCTTTGCATCAAGTTCCTATATGCTGCAAAGGAAAATTCTGCAGGAAGCCTGGAGTCCAGTTTGGGGTGTAA
Organism: Mobula birostris; assembly: GCF_030028105.1. NCBI lineage: Eukaryota > Metazoa > Chordata > Chondrichthyes > Myliobatiformes > Myliobatidae > Mobula > Mobula birostris. Next base: position 36,706,681 of record NC_092399.1, read on the forward strand.
AATATGCCAATCAGTATCTGTATAGGAGAGAGTTTACTTGTGATACTGATTATATTTCTTTATCTGTTTTCTAGATTCAACTTCATTTCAACCTCCTCCTGGCACTCCAGTTTGGGGTGTAAAACGTGCCAACAGTACCTGTATGGGAGAGAGTTTACTCATGATACTGATTATCACCCACGGGTGTCCATTCTCATTTCACAGAAGGGTGTTCTACTAATGGCAGCATGAATGCAGAGAAGGGCTCTGTTTCTTGGGGGACACACTTACAAGATCAAATTCATGAGGGTGACTAATCATAAAAATGCCAATAGTTGTCCCATTTACCCTGGAAAAGGAAATATCTTACAAAAGATGATACTCAGTTTGACGTGTTCTTCCCAACCTAAATGAAAGGTTTCCCTATTACAGCAGTGATGATTCAAACAGAAACCAGAAAAGCCCCCCACTGAGTCTCAGTCTACATGGCTACCCAAAATGGCTGGAATATGCAGCAGAAATTCCAATTCCCCATTTTTACCAGCGCCAGAATGAACTTGCCCTTGATAGAGATTTCCTTATGTGGGGATTGAGTGTTGTTGCACCATCCAAGCTGAGAGCTAAAGCATCGGAGGGGTTACAGTGCAGGCTGGTCATCTGGGCACAGTCCAAATAAAAGCATTGACTTAAAGCTTTCCACGCTAAATGCTGGAGGAACTCTGCAGGTCAGGCAGCATCTATGGAAATGAATAAGCAGTCGACATTTTGTATCGTGAAACTTCAGGACTGGAAAGGAAGGGGGAAAACATCAGAATCTGATAGGAGAGGAGGGTGGATCAAAGGAGAAAGGGAAGGAGGAGGGAACCCAAGGGAACTGGTAGACAGGTGAGAAGAGGTAAGAGGCCAGAGTGGACAATAGAAGAGGAGAGGGTAGCAAGTGTTTCTTTTACCGGAAGGAAAAATCGATATTTATGTCATCAGGTTGGAGGTAACACAGACAGAATATAAGATGTTGCCCCTCCACTCTGAGGGTAGCCTCATATCATTTCACAAGAGGAGGCCATGGATCAACATGTCAGAAAGGAATGGGAATGGAATTAAAATGTTTGGCTACCAGGAAGTTCTGTTTTTGACGGATGGAGCTCGACAAAGTGGTCCCACAATTTATGACGGGTCTCACCAATGTGAAGAGGCTAAATCAGGAGCCCGTAATAGACAACCCCATTAGATTCACAAGTGAAGTGCTGCCTCACCAAAAGGACCGTTTGGGGTCTTTATCCTTCAATCTCTTTGAATTATGGAGGACAGCATTTGTATAAATGTCTCTCTCCAGCAGACTTCATTATGATCATCATGACTCCAGTATTTCTAGTATTTTTTAATGTTTCTTAATTGTACAAATGCTTCTTTTTGTGTTCTATTGCTGAGCAGCAGTGAACCATCTGACTGGCCTATCAGAGTTCTCTTTGGGAGCTAGTTGACGTGATCAGCATTTCTGATCATGATTGCACTAAATAAAAAAAATGGAGGTGGGGGCGGATGTATCTGGGCAGGTGTTGCATTTTAGCCACTGAAAGATTTGTCTGGTGGCCTGAGATAGATCAACAGCTTGCCATGCACTGTTTGGGATGTCAATACATCCAGAAGAAAGCTATCAGAAAACCATAAGATATAGGAGCAGAAATAGGCCATTTGGTCCATTAAGTTTGCTCTGCCATTTCATCATTACTGATCCAATTTTCCTCTCAGCTCCATCTCCTACTTTCTCCCTATATCCCTTCATGCCCTGACATTCAAGAATTTCTCAACTTCTCTCTTAAAGATACATAAAGACTTGGACTCCACAACTGTCTGTGGCGAAGAAGTTCACCAATTCACCACTCTCTGGCTAAAGAAATTCCTCCTTATTTCCATTCTAAAAGAACGCCCCTCTATTCTGAGATTGTGTCCTCCAGTCTTAGACTATCCCACCAGAGGAAACATCCTCTCCCCATCCACTCTATCAAGGCTTTCACCATTCAATAGGTTTCAATGAGGTCACTCTTCATTCTTTTGAATTCTATTGAATACAGGTCACGAGCCGTCAATCGCTCTTCATATGACGATCCATTCAACCTTGTAACCATATGCATGAACCTCCTTTGAATCTTCTCTAATTTCAGCACATCCATTCTAAGATAAAGGGCCCAAAACTGCTTACAATACTCCAAGTGAGGCCTCACCAGTGCTTTATAAAGTTTCAGTATTACATCCTATATTTTAGTCCTCTTGAAATTAACCTTGAAATTAATTCTAACATTTCATTTGCCTTCCTCAGCACAGGCACAACCTTTAAATTAACCTTCAGGGAATCCTGCAGAAGGACTCCCAATCCCTTTGCTCTTCAGTTTTTTTTTGTATTTTCTCTCCATTTAGAAAATAGCCAAACTTTCCATTTCTTCTTCCAAACGAAATGACAATGCACTTCCCAACATTGTTTTCCAGATGACATTTTTTGCCCATTTTCCTAATCTGTCTGTCCTTCTGTATCCTTTCTACTTCCTTAAAACTACTTGGCCCGGCACCTATCTTCATATAATCTGCATACTTTGCAACAAAGCCATCAATTCCATCATCTAAATCATTGACATATAATATAAAAGGAATCATTCCCAATACAGACCGCTATAGAACACCACTAGTCATCGGCAGCCAATCAGAAAAGGCTCCTTTTATTCCCACTCTTTGCATCCTGCCAGTCAGACACTGCTTTATTCATGCTGGAATATTTCCTGTGCAACCCTGTCACTGGAGTTTGTATACAAACTCAGCTCAGTCGCTAACTCTGCCAACAGCCACATGACTCAGTGGTGAGAAGACCATCTTTCATAAACAATGTACACCTAGGGTCAGTATGGTTTCGGGTTCAACCAACAGAAACATTGGGATCTGATTAAAGGAACCTCGATTTGAGTGAATACTGTGTGAATACTGCCCATAAACAATTATCGATTGGCAAGAAATAACTGCATAAAAGAAAATATATTTACCAAGTTCAGCTTTATCGCACAGTTAATAGAAAAAGAGAAAAGTAAAACAAGTAGAAGAGCCATTATAATTAAACCAGTGTAAATGTTGGAGCTCACGCCGTATCTCTAATGGTCAGCTGTACCCCTTAACTGATGCTGTTGAATTCTTATCACCAGTCACAGGTGGAACATTCCTTCATGGAGTCCTTTGTCTCATGTAGTACTCCTTGCATTAGGATCTCCCCTTCAGATCTGATCCTCCAGGCATCCTCTCTTCTCCATATCTCCCGCCAAAGACCATGAACCCACCCACCCTCCTTCACTAATCTCTCTCCTCCAGCTTCTCCAGAACCTTCTCCTGATTGACTGACACAACATTCCTAAGTTGAACAACATGGCTCCTTACCTTTATCTGAAACCAAACATTCTACCAACAGGACACACTGCTTTTACAGAAAATTTCTAAAATGAAATACCTTGCAGTATAGCAGTAGGAATCTTAACAGGGCATTATGAACATAGAACATAGAACATAGACATCTACAGCACAATACAGGCCCTTTGGCCCACAATGTTATGCCAACCTACTCAAGGAAATGCCTAGAATTGCATAGCCCTCTATTTTTTCTAAGCTCCATGTACCCATTTACCTATCTAAGAGTCTCTTATTGTATCTGCCTCCACCACCATCACTGACAGTGCATTCCATGCTCCCCCACTCTTTCTGTGAAAAACTTACCCCTGACATCCCCTCTGTACCTACTTCCAAGTACAATAAAACTGTTCCCCCTTGTGTTAGCCATTTCGGCCCTGGGAAAAAGCCTCTGACTATCCACACAATGAATGCCTCTCATCATCTTGTACACCTCTATCAGGTCACCTCTCATCCTCTGTCACTCCAAGGAGAAAAGGCCAAGTTCACTCAACCTATTTTTATAAGGCACGCTCTCCAACCCAGGCAACATCCTTGTAGATCTCCTGTGCACTGTCTCCTTATCACATCCTTCCTGTAGTGAGGTGACCACAACTGAACACAGTACTCCAAGCGGGGACTAACTAAGGTCTTATAAAGCTGTAACATTACTTCATGGCTCTTGAACATGATTGATGAATGCTAATACACCATAAGACTTCTTAACAGCACTGTCAACCTCCACAGCAGCTTTGAGTATCCTATGGATACGGACCCCAAGATCCCGGAATATGTGCTTAAACCTCATCATAAGCTCTGCTTGGCTGTCCGTCATGCCGAAGACATTTTCTAACATTTGCATATAGCTCACAGATGTAACCAATGAGTTTCTGCCTTTCGGGACCTCACCACCTCAGCAGCTGGACCTTTTTGACTCGCTACCATTTGCTGCCTTTTCATATTATCTGAGAACTGCCACTCACCCAGTAACTGAGTCGCCTGCTCCAACCAAGCCCCATATCCTCCTTCCCCATCAGGGGTGGACTTGACTCGCAGAAACATTGTCATCCTACAATAACCTTGGTTCTCCACCAGTACACTTTTGGCATTTACGTATGTACCAGTGATGTATTTGCTGAAACCAGCTCAGAATTTCCATCAACCGCTGAAGGATCCATTTGACCTTTCACATCAGACAGCTCCTTTCCCTCACTTCGCAGAAATGAAAACAACTTGCCTTTAAAGTCTCCTCCCTTATCTACAAGCAACTTGTCTTTAAAGTCCACCCTCAGCTACATTCCGCACTTCTCTAAAAATATGAACTGCCCAAGGCCCCAGGTCTCCAGGTGCTCCTAACGTATCCAGCAGTGCAACTCAAGTAACATCACTGCTAGACTGGACTGCCTTGATATCCTTACCAGCAGATCGATCAAAACACTGTTTAACCAGGGTAACTTTCCCAAATTCTTTTATAGAACTCAGCACTCTGAGTAACAGTTAATTGGGGGTTCGAATATCCAATCCATCAGAACACAAGCATTATTTGCCAATAGTTGCTTCGAATCACACCAAACCTTAATCTCTACAGCATCCATAATTAAGTACCTAAATCACTTTCCTAAACATTTTAATCACTGGCTTAAATCAATCCTAAAACAGAATTCACACAGTACCTGAAAACCCAGACGAAGCCCCTGCAAAATGAAAACCCTTTCCAGGGCTCAATTGCAAACTCGGCTCATGATCTAACTCTGCTAACAGCCATGTGATTCAGCAGTGAGAAGGCACCTTTCATAAACAGTTTTCTTCTGGGGTCAATATGATTTGGGATTCAACCAACCAGAACATTGGGACCTGATTAAAGGAACCTCAATTTGAGTGAATGCTTTATAAATACTGCCCATACACAAGTATCAATCACCAAGAAATAACAGATTGTACACCATATAAAATTATAAAGTAAGAATATTTACCGATTTCAACTTTATCAAACAGTTAATAGGAAAAATAAAAGAAAAAAATACAAGAGCCCATTACAATTAAACCAGTCTAAATGTTGGAGCTCACATCATGTCAGGTGTACCGCTTTGCTCACGGCATTGAATTCTCATCACCAATCACAGGTAGAACTTTCCTTCTTCAACTCCCACCAAAGAATACCAACCCAACCACTGCCTGTCACAAATCTCTTTCTGCCCAGCTCTCTCTTCTCCTGATCCACCATCCTGACTGGCTGACACAACACTGCTAAGTTGAAAAACATGACTCCTTGTCTTCAGCTGAAACCAAAACTTTCTATCAACAGGACACACTGCTTTGACAGAAAACTGCTAAAATGAAATATCTCACAGAGTAGTAGTAGAAATCCGAACCAGGGCATTGCAGCTGTAATACTATGGGCTTGTAGCTTGTTAAACAGCCTCATGTGTGGTACCTTGTCAAAGGCCTTCTGAAAATTCAAGTATGCAAGATCAACCAATTCTCCTTTGTCTATCCAGCTTGCTATTTCTTGAAGGATCATTACTAATGCCTGCATGGTCTCTCCAGCTATTTCTTTCAGAACCCTGGGTTGTACACCATCTAGTGCAGTTGACTTATCACCCTTCAGACCATTCAGTTTTCCAAGAATCTTCTCTCTAATAACAGTAACTTCACACACTTCATGCCCCCGACACCTAGAACTTCCATCATACTGTTAGTATCTTCCACAGTGAAGACTGATTCAAAATACTTATTCAGTTCATCCACCATTTCCTTGTCTCTGATTACTACCTCTCCAGCATCATTTCCCAGCGGTCCAATATCCACTCTCTTCTCTTTTAGACTTTATGTATCTGAAGAAACCTTTGGTATCCTCTTTAATATTATTGGCTAGCCAACTTTCATATTCCATCTTTACCTTCTTAATGACTTCTTTGGTGCCTCCTGTTGGTTTTTAAAAGCTTCCAATCTTCTAAGTTCAGACTAATTTTTGCTCTATTATATGCCCTCCAGAACCCGAGTTTGCTTCACAGCCACAAGTCACATCTACCAAGTAGGAACGACATTATCCACAGGATAATAATCCTTCGCAGCGATTACATTTTTAAACCTGAATGAGAGAACTCCAATTTTACTATGCTGTGCTATGTAGTAGCTGCATTATACAGCTAATGTAATGTATTATAATATATATATATATATATATATATATATATATGTGCATGGATGGCTAGAGAGCAGTACGTTATATATTTACATTGAATTGCATTCTATATTTTTGGAGTTTATAGCTAAGCAGAGAGGAGTGTTCTGTATTTAACACTTAATATTTCAGTAGTATTTGAGTAATATTGTAAATATGTTGTTGGATAACCTTAAGCATTCCTTGTAGTTCATATAATTAATTCTGGGTTATACATAAAAGTATGTGAATGACATATATAATTATGCCATCACATCCTATGTGTACACCTCGTTTAAAGTAAAAATAAAGTTAGACACATTATTCCCAGTTCTGTGTTTTTATTTCAATTGTAGGAAGAGTAGCATATGATTGTCATTTTCAAGACCCCACTCTCTCCGTTGTGAAACATCACTAATTCTACTTTATTTGTGCTATAAAAATGTTGTTGATGGATTAGTGGTTGTGTGCTGCCATGTGATGGAAGAATGTAGATCTGCTGCTGAGGCTCCCTGCACAATGAAAGCTGGCAATAGAGGAAGAAACAGCAGATTTGGATGGAGAAACCCATCAATTACATTCATGGAAACAACTGGATAAAAGGGTACTGACAGCACCATCCAGAACAGTGCTTTACCTCATCTACTTTCTTATCTCTCTACAGCCTCTCTGCCGTCTGACTCTTCAGTCACTCACTCAGACAAATAGGATTAAACAGGAAAAGGAATGGGAGAACAGTTAGTGGTGAACACACACCCATTGGGAGGTTGTCACAGGCACTTCTATGCTCGATTCACATTGTCATTTCTGACATGTTCGCACTGTCAGACACACAGCTGGTTGTGCCAGATTTTATGCAATGATAATTTCCAGCCTTCCCAATATAAATAAGATCTCAAATATGCAGCTTATCATTCCTGCAGAACAAGCTGAACAACACAACATGTTGTCATCCCAAATTAATATCTTCGATATTGACAATTCCATCACATCACTTGAGTGATTATTTGACCATTCAGATGGGGAAGCTATGTTTACAATCACTTTGCTCCATCCCTGCAGGCAGCATTTCAGCTGTTGCTCACTGGTGTGTCCTTCGGTCTCACTGATCATCCCATGTCTTGCAGTGGGGGGTGGGGTCTGTACAGCCATCTGTGTCACTATATTTGTAGTGAAACTCTGATAATTCAGATCCAATTGTTAACAAATTCAGGCAGACCATAATGCAAGGCGATTAGATTGGGAGCAATTTGCAAAATGAATTCAAGAAGGCTTTGTGAAGCTGTTTGTAGCAATTGTAACAAGGGAAGGGGCTCCAAATGACTTTATCCTAGAGAATGAGGATGCACAAGTGACTGAGGTGTCTGTTGAGGAAACCTTTCACGGACCACACTTTGGTACCTTTCAAGGTGGCCATGAAAGTAGACAAGGTTCGTTCTCAAGTTGGAGCCCTAAACCATGGGAAAGTGGAATAAGTTCTACTGCTGGAAAGATCCAAAACAAGTGGGTAAGTTTTTTGTGCTTGAGTCATGAAGAGAGGAAAACCTTTTTCACAAAGTGTGAAGGTAAAATTCAACCTCTCTCCTCTATATTGAAGGCAATGAGTAGAATGCTTTCTCTGACCTCACAAACTGGGTGCTGCCTGAACAGTAGACTCATTCCATTCACCTGCATTGTCAGAACTCTGACTCAATCTAGCTGCACAACGACATACCGAAAAATATTAGCATCTATCCCAATGCTTTCTGTTGATCCCTGCCTGGAGTAAACTGTTACGACAAATGTATCCAATTTAAACTAACTTGTGTCTGTAATTTATTTCAATAGTAATAATTTCAGGTGGAAGGTGAGTCATGCTAATGAGAGAAATTTTTGAAAATTGCTCAGGTCCCTTGTAAACGAGATGATTTCTATGTTAAAACTTTGGCCGGCAGGATGGGAGATTCTGGGAATGAAGAAAGAATTGATTTGTGCTGTTATCTTCAAATACAAGCCTAGAGGAATGAAAAAGAGACGGAAACTGAAAAGAATAATGAGATGCAAACATTTATATTTAATCACTGTGTAATTAATGGATTTCCTGTAACATCAGATTAAAAATTAAATTCATGAATGAATTGAGCACATAAAATATGTTGTGCAGTAATCAGGGGCTGGTAAATAAAGCCTTTCAACGGCTGCAATAAAAATAGCACGTATTGATCTCACACACCACTGACATCAATAAAACTGCACCACAATTTCTTGTGGCATCTGATAAATAATAATTCAAAGAGGTTTTGGTACAAATCTAAATAAACAAACATATGTTTAGTGGTAAGATGTAAATGAAAAACTTGCACTTATACAGTATAGCATACTTCACAACTTCGCTCTCTGTCTCAAATGGATTGTTTTAGAAATGTTCTCTGGACCATCCTGACCGGAAAGTCAGAGACAGATCTTTGATTCCCAACCACAGGCAATGGAGCTGCTCTATACAACATGTCTACATGTCCCCAGGGTATCTACTATACTGTATTTGAATTTGTGTACACAGGTTTACAAACCATTGCTCATGGGACCAGCTTCTCCTTGCTCAACCTATCTGATCCAGCCTGCAACACCGAAACAGGTCATTCAGCCCAACTAACCCAGTACCTTCCCATTCTTCCTGATCTAAACATATCAACATAGTCCTCTGTTCCCTTCGTACTCCATGCTTGCATTAAACTGCACTTGGCACAAGTTTATCTATCACATGTGCCATGGTTTGTTTCAAAGTTTAAAGGAAATCTATTATCAAGGTACAGGGAACTCGAGCTGCAGCTGGATGACCTTCGTCTGGTCAGGGAGACTGAGGAGTTCATAGAGAGGAATTACAGGCAGGTGGTCACACCAGGGCCACGGGAGGCAGACAAGTGGGTCATGGTTAGGAGGGGGAAGGGGAAGAGTCAGGTAATAGGGAGTACCCCTGCGGCTGTGCCACTTGACAATAGGTACTCCTGTTTGAGTACTGATGGGGGGACAGCTTACCTGGGGGAACCGACAGTGGTCGTGCCTCTGGCACAGAGTCCGACCCTGTAGCTCAGAAGGGTAGGGAAAGGAAGAGGAGGGCAGTAGTAACAGGGGACTTGATAGTAAGGGGGTCAGATAGGCGATTCTGTGACGCAGTCCAGAGACCCAGATGGTAGTTTGCCTCCCTGGTGCCAGGGTCCGGGATATTTCTGATTGTGTCCAAGATATCTTGAAGTGGGAGGGAGAGGAGCCAGAGGTCGTGGTACATATAGGTACCAATGACATAGGTAGGAAAAGGGAAGAGGTCCTGAAAGGAGAATATAGGGAGTTAGGAAGGGAGTTGAGAAAAAGGACCGCAAAGGTAGTAATCTCGGGATTACTGCCTGTGCCACGCGACAGTGAGAGTAAGAATGCAATGAGGTGGAGGATAAATGCGTGGCTGAGGGATTGGAGCAAGAGGCAGGGATTCAGGTTTTTGGATCATTGTAACCTCTTTTGGCGCAGGTGTGACCTGTACAAAAAGGACGGGTTACACTTGAATCCTAGGGGGACCAATATCCTGGCAGGGAGATTAGCGAGGGCTACTGAGGTGCCTTTAAACTAGAATGGTTGGGGGGTGGGAATCAAATTAAAGAGGCTAGGCGAGAGGAGGTTAGTTCACAACAGGGGGATGGGAACAAGTGCAGAGAGACAGAGGGGTGTAAAATGAGGGTAGAAGCAAAAAGTACTAAGGAGAAAAGTAAAAGTGGCAGGCCGGCAAATCCAGGGCAAAAATCAAAAAGGGCCACTTTTCAACATAATTATATTAGGGCTAAGAGTGTTTTAAAAGTGAGTCTGAAGGCTTTGTGTGTCAATGCAAAGAGCATTCATAATAAGGTGGATGAATTAAAAGTGCAGATTGTTATTAATGAATATGATATAGTTGGGATCACAGAGACATGGCTCCAGGGTGACCAAGGATGGGAGCTCAACGTTCAGGAATATTCAATATTCAGGAGGGATAGACATGAAAGAAAAGGAGGTGGGGTAGCATTGCTGGTTAGAGAGGAGATTAACGCAATAGAAAGGAAGGACATTAGGTGGGAGGATGTGGAATCGATATAGGTAGAGCTGCATAACACTAAGTGGCAGAAAACACTGGTGGGAGTTGTGTACAGGCCACCTAACAGTAGTAGTGAGGTTGGGGATGGTATTAAACAGGAAATTAGAAATGCGTGCAATAAAGGAACAGCAGTTATAATGGGTGACTTCAATCTACATATAGATTAGGTGAACTAAATTGGTAAAGGTGCTGAGGAAGAGGATTTCTTGGAATGTATGCGGGATGGTATTTTGAACCAACATGTCGAGGAACCAACTAGAGAGCAGGCTATTCTAGACTGGGTATTGAGCAATGAGGAAGGGTTAATTAGCAATCTTGTTGTGAGAAGCCCCTTGGGTAAGAGTGACCATGATATGGTGGAATTCTTCATCAAGATGGAGAGTGACATAGCTAATTCAGAAACAAAAGTTCTGAACTTAAAGAAGGGTAACTATGAAGGTATGAATTAGCTAAGATAGACTGGCAAATGACACTTAAAGGGTTGATGGTGGATATGCAATGGCAAGCATTTAAAGATCGCATGGATGAACTACAACAATTGCTCATCCAAGTTTGGCAAAATAATAAATCAGGGAAGGTAGTGCACCCGTGGCTGACAAGGGAAATTAGGGATAGTATCAATTCCAAAGAAGAAGTATACAAATTAGCGAGAAAAAGTGGCTCACCTGAGGATTGGGAGAAATTCAGAGTCCAGCAGAGGAGGACAAAGGGCTTAATTAGGAAGGGGAAAAAAGATTATGAGAGAAAGCATAAAAACTGACTGTAAAAGCTTTTATAGATATGTAAAAAGGAAAAGACTGGTAAAGACAAATGTAAGTCCCCTACAGACAGAAACAGGTGAATTGATTATGGGGAGCAAGGACATGGCAGACCAATTGAATAATTACTTTGGTTCTGTCTTCACTAAGGAGGACATAAATAATCTTCCAGAAATAATAGGGGACAGAGGGTCCAGTGAGATGGAGGAACTGAGGGAAATATATGTTAGTAGGGAAGTGGTGTTAGGTAAATTGAAGGAATTAAAGGCAGATAAATCCCCAGGGCCAGATGGTCTGAATCCCAGAGTGCTTAAGGAAGTAGCCCAAGAAAGAGTGGCTGCATTACTGATCATTTTTCAAAACTCATTAGATTCTGGACTAGTTCCTGAGGATTGGAGGGTGGCTAATGTAACCCCACTTTTTAAAAAAGGAGGGAGAGAGAAACCAGGGAATTATAGACCAGTTAGCCTAACATCGGTGGTGAGGAAAATGCTAGAGTCAGTTGTCAAAGATGTGATAACAGCACATTTGGAAAGCGGTGAAATCATCGGACAAAGTCAGCATGGACTTGTGAAAGGAAAATCGTGTCTGACGAATCTCACAGAATTTTTTGAGGATGTAACTAGTAGAGTGGATAGGGGAGAACCAGTGGATGTGGTATATTTGGATTTTCAAAAGGCTTTTGACAAGGTCCCACACAGGAGATTAGAGTGCAAACTTAAAGCACGCAGTATTGGGGGTAAGGTATTGATGTGGATAGAGAATTGGTTGGCAGACAGGAAACAAAGAGTGGGAATAAACGGGACCTTTTTAGAATGGCAGGCAGTGACTAGTGGGGTACCGCAAGGCTCAGTGCTGGGACCCTGTTTGTTTACAATATATATTAATGACTTAGATGACGGAATTAAATGCAGCATCTCCAAGTTTGCGAATGACACGAAGCTGGGTGGCAGTGTTAGCTGTGAGGAGGATGCTAAGAGGATGCAGGGTGACTTGGATAGGTTAGGTGAGTGGGCAAATTCATGGCAGATGCAATTTAATGTGGATAAATGTGAGGTTATCCACTTTGGTGGCAAAAACAGGAGAACAGATTATTATCTGAATGGTGGCCGATTAGGAAAAGGGGAGGTGCAACGAGACCTGGGTGTCATTATACACCAGTGATTGAAAGTCGGCATGCAGGTACAGCAGGCGGTGAAAAGGCAAATGGTATGCTGGCATTCATAGCAAGAGGTTTCGAGTACAGGAGCAGGGAGGTACTACTGCAGTTGTACAAGGCCTTGGTGAGACCACACCTGGAGTATTGTGTGCAGTTTTGGTCCCCTAATCTGAGGAAAGACATCCTTGCCATAGAGGGAGTACAAAGAAGGTTCACCAGATTGATTTCTGGGATGGCAGGACTTTCATATGATGAAAGACTGGATCAACTAGGCTTATACTCGTTGGAATTTAGAAGATTGAGGGGGGATCTTATTGAAACGTAAAAAATCCTAAAGGGATTGGACAGGCTAGATGCAGGAAGATTGTTCCTGATGTTGGGGAAGTCCAGAACAAGGGGTCACAGCTTGAGGATAAAGGGGAAGCCTTTTAGGACCGAGATTAGGAAAAAAACTTCTTCACACAGAGAGTGGTGAATCTGTGGAATTCTCTGCCACAGGAAAGAGTTGAGGCCAGTTCATTGGCTATATTTAAGAGGGAGTTAGATATGGCCCTTGTGGCTAAAGGGATCAGGGGGTATGGAGGGAAGGCTGGTACAGGGTTCCGAGTTGGATGATCAGCCATGATCGTACTGAATGGCGGTGTAGGTTCGAAGGGCCGAATGGCCTACTCCTGCACCTGTTTTCTATGTTTCTACGTTTCTAAATAGTAGTATGGAAATTATGCCAGTAAATTATGAAATAAGTCCAGGACCAGCCTATCGGCTCAGGGTGCCTGAACCTCCAAGCGTGGAGTTATAAAGTTTGATGGCCACAGGCAGGAATGACTTCCTATGACGCTCTGTGTTGCATCTCGGTGGAATGAGTCTCTGGCTGAATGTACTCCTGTGCCCACCCAGTACATTATGTAGTGGATGGGATACATTGACCAAGATGGCATGCAACTTGGACAGCATCCTCTTTTCAGACACCAGCATGAGAGAGTCCAGTTCCATCCCTACAACATCACTGTTGGGTGTGCTGGGGATGTTCCATCCGCAACACCCCCAAGTTTTGTTTCACCAGCAAACTTACTAACCCATCCCTCCACTTCCTCATCCAGGCCATTTATAAAACTCATGAAGAGTAAGGGTCCCAGAACATATCCCTGAGACACACCACTGGTCACCGACCTCCATGCAGAATATGACCCATCTACAACTACTCTTCGCCTTCCGTGGGCAAGCTATTTCTGGATCCACAAAGCAAGGTCCCCTTGGACCCCATGCCTCCTTATTTTCTCAATAAGCCTTGCATGTGGTACCTTATCAAATGCCTTGCTGAAATCCATATACACTACATCTACTGCTCTACCTTCATCAATGTGTTTAGTCACATCCTCAAAACATTCAATCAGGCTCGTAAGGCACAACCTGCCCTTGAAAAAGCCATGCTGACTATTCCTAATCATATTATACCTCTTCAAACGTTCATAAATCCTGCCTCTCAGGATCTTCTCCATCAACTTATCAACTACTGAAGTAAGACTCACTATTCTATAATTTCCTGGGCTGTCTCTACTCCCTTTCTCGAATAAGGGAACAACATCTGCAACCCTCCAATCCTCCGGAACCTCTCCTGTCCCCATTGATGATGCAAAGATCATCACCAGAGGTTCTACAATCTCCTCCCTCACCTCCCACAGTAGCCTGGGGTGCATCCAGTCATTGAAAGTGGGCATGCAGGTACAGCAGGCGGTGAAAAAGGTGAATGGTATGCTGGCATTTATAGCGAGAGGATTCGAGTACAGGAGCAGGGAGGTACTACTGCAGTTGTACAAGGCCTTGGTGAGACCACACCTGGAGTACTGTGTGCAGTTTTGGTCCCCTAATCTGAGGAAAGACATCCTTGCCATAGAGGGAGTACAAAGAAGGTTCACCAGATTGATTCCTGGGATGGCAGGACTTTCATATGAAGAAAGACTGGATGAACTGGGCTTGTACTCGTTGGAATTTAGAAGATTGAGGGGGGATCTGATTGAAACGTATAAAATCCTAAAGGGATTGGACAGGCTAGATGCAGGAAGATTGTTCCCGATGTTGGGGAAGTCCAGAACGAGGGGTCACAGTTTGAGGATAAAGGGGAAGTCTTTTAGGACCGAGATTAGGAAAAATTTCTTCACTCAGAGAGTGGTGAATCTGTGGAATTCTCTGCCACAGGAAGCAGTTGAGGCCAGTACATTGGCTATATTTAAGAGGGAGTTAGATATGGCTCTTGTGGCTACGGGGATCAGGGGGTATGGAGGGAAGGCTGGGGCGGGGTTCTGAGTTGGATGATCAGCCATGATCATAATAAATGGTGGTGCAGGCTCGAAGGGCCGAATGGCCTACTCCTGCACCTATTTTCTATGTTTCTGTGTTTCTATCCCATCTGGTCCCGCTGACTTATCCAACTTGATGCTTTCCAAAAGCTCCAGCAGATCCTCTTTCTTAATATCTACATGCTCAAGCTTTTCAGTCTGCTGCAAGTCATCGCTCCAATTGCCAAGATCCTTTTCAATAGCGAATACTGAAGTAAAGTATTCATTAAGTACCTCTGCTATTTCTTCCGGTTCCATGCACATTTTCCCACTGTCACACTTGATAGGTCCTATTCTTTCACGTGTTATCCATTTGCTCTTCACATACTTGTAGAATGCCTTGGGGTTTTCCTGCCCGCCAAGGCCTTCTCATGGCCTCTTCTGGCTCTCCTAATTTCCTTCTTAAGCTCCTTCCTGTTAGCCTTATAATCTTTCTAGATCTCTACCATTACCTTGCTCTCTGAACCTTTCGTAAGCTTTTCTTTTCTTCTTGACAAGATTTACTACAGCTTTTGTACATCACGATTCTTGTACCCTACCATAACATCCCTGTCTCATTGGAATGTATCTATATAGAACTCCACACAAATATCCCCTGAACGTTTGCTACATTTCTTCCGTACCTTTCCCTGAGAACATCTGTTCCCAATTTAAGCTTCCAAGTTCCTGCCTGATTGCCTCATAGTTCCCCTTACTCCAATTAAACCCTTTTTTAACTTGTCTGTTCCTATCTCTCTCTAATGCTGTTGTAAAGGAGATAGAATTATGATCGCTATCTCCAAAATGCTCTCGCACTGAGAGATCAGACACCTGACCAGGTTCATTTCCCAATTCCAAATCAAGTACAGTCTCTCCGCTTGTAGGCTTATCTACATATTGTGTCAAGAAACCTTCCTGAACACACTAACAAACTCCATCAAACTCCACCCCATCTAAACCCCTTGCTCTAGGGAGATGCCAATCGATATTTGGGAAATTAAAATCTCCCACCACAACAATTCTGTTATTATTACAACTTTCCAGGATCTGTTTCCCTATCTGCTCCTCGATATCCCAGTTACTATTGGGTAATCTATAAAAAACACCCAGTTGAGTTAATGACCCCCTCCTGTTCCTAACTTCCACCCACAGAGACTGCGTAGACAATCCCTCCACGACTTCCTCCTTTTCTGCAGCCGTGTCACTATCTCTGATCAACAGTGCCACCCCCCACCTCTTTTGTCTCACTCCCTGTCCTTTCTGAAACATCTAAAGCCTGGCACTTGAAGTAACCATTCCTGTCCCTGAGCCATCCAAGTCTCTGTAATGGCCACCACATCATAGCTCCAAGTACTGATCCACGGTGTAAGCTCATTTGCTTTGGTCACAATACTTCTTGCGTTAAAATAGACACATCTCAAGTCATCGGTCTGAGCGCATCCCTTCTTTAAAAGTGTTGGAAAGTGTATGATAATGCACTTTGGCAGAAGAAATAAACGGGCAGACTATTATTTAAATGGGGAAAGAATTCAAAGTTCTGAGATGCAACGGGACTTGGGAGTCCTCGTACAGGATACCCTTAAGGTTAACCTCCAGGTTGAGTCGGTAGTGAAGAAGGCGAATGCAATGTTGGCATTCATTTCTAGAGGAATAGAGTATAGGAGCAGGGATGTGATGTTGAGGCTCTATAAGGCACTGGTGAGACCTCACTTGGAGTATTGTGGGCAGTTTTGGTCTCCTTATTTAAGAAAGGATGTGCTGACGTTGGAGAGGTTACAGAGAAGATTCACTGGAATGATTCTGGGAATGAGAGGGTTAACATATGAGGAACGTTTGTCCGCTCTTGGACTGTATTCCTTGGAGTTTAGAAGAATGAGGGGAGACCTCATAGAAACATTTCGAATGCTGAAAGGCATGGACAGAGTGGATGTGGCAAAGTTGTTTCCCATGATGGGGGAGTCTAGTACGAGAGGGCATGACTTAAGGATTGAAAGGCGCCCTTTCAGAACAGAAATGCGAAGAAATTTTTTTAGCCAGAGGGTGGTGGATCTATGGAATTTGTTGCCACGGGCAGCAGTGGAGGCCAAGTCATTGGGTGTATTTAAGGCAGAGATTGATAGGTATCTGAGTAGCCAGGGCATCAAAGGTTATGGTGAGAAGGCGGGGATGTGGGACTAAATGGGAGAATGGATCAGCTCATGATAAAATGGTGGAGCAGACTCGATGGGCTGAAAGGCTGACTTCTGCTCCTTTGTCTTAATGTCCTATGGTCTCTATCACCTGCCTATCCTGCCTCACACACTGTCTCCAAACTTTCTCTATTTGTGAGCCAACCACCTCTTCCCCAGTCTCTTCAGTTCGGTTCCCACCCCCCAACAATTCTAGTTTAAACTCTCCCAAGTAGCCTTTCTTTTTAAATCCTTTTATTGAATTAGTACACAAAAGGTAAACCATGTAGATACTAATACACTATTGCAATATAAATTTACAAGAGATATTAATACACAAAACAAGTTAGTACAAACAGTGCAGTTTAGATATACAATAACAAGGTAATATAATAGTATACTACTTTTCCATACATATCAATAAAGAGAAGAAAAAACCCAAAAAAAAACACCCAAAAAATCCCCACCGTGCAACTAATCTAAAAAGCAAAGCAAAGCAATGGGCTAACTAGGAATCAAGTAGAGTTAAACAACTTAAAACAATCACGTTCTCAAACCCGACCTCCATTAAAAACAGTTAAAAAGCAAGAAGGGAGTCCCCAGTAGCCTTAGCAAACCTTCCCGCCAGGATAAATCTGAATAATCAGGATAATCTGAATCCCTGCCTCCTGCTCCAATCCTTCAGCCATGCATTTATCCTCCACCTCATTCTATTCCTATACTCTCTGTCACGTGGCACAGGCAGTAATCCCGAGATTACCACTTTTGCGGTCCTGCTTCTCAATTTCCTTCCTAGCTCCCTGTGGTCTGTTTTCAGGACTTCTTCCCTTTTCCTACCTATGTCATTGGTACCAATATGTATCTCTGGCTGTTCGCCCTCCCACTGCAGGATATCGTGGACGTGATCTGAAACATCCTGGACCCTGGCACCTGCGAGGCGACCTACCATAGGAGTTTCTTTCCTGCGTACAGAATTTAATTGTAGCTTTCTGAGCTTTACATACTTTTCCTTTTCCCTTTTGGCTAAAATCATCATCTCTCTTGACATCTAAGGCTCTCTTAACTTATCATCCTGGTCCTTCGTTCTGACTGGACCATACTCTGTGTAGTTGGTCTTTAAACACCCTCGACATGTTGGATATGGACTTGCCAAAAAACAGCTGTTCTCAATTAACAGTCCCCAGTCCCTGCTTTATGCTGTTACAATATTCCCTGCTCCAATACAATACCATTCCACAAGGACTATACCTATCCTTATCGATCGCCTCACATATGCACCACCTGCCAATTTTTGCCCCTCTATCTTTACAGATTCTTTCTCCTCATAATCTACTTTCTCGCTTCTTTGTATTCTTGGAAAAATGTTCACATTATGTTCAATGTTTTGATCAATATTATTAAAATTGTTAATAATTAACTGATCCCAAAGGAATTCCACAAACCATTCTTCTCCAATTTGAAAATGAGACTCATGTACCTTGTGTTTTAACCAAATTTCTATCCAAATTTGTATGTTCCCAAAAACCCAAGAAGCCCTAACCTTGTGAGTTGACCTTTTTGTGCCATCTGATCAAATACCTTCTGAAAATATTCTCTGACTCTGCTTTCTTTTCACTGCTGCATACATAGATAATGAGGAAGTGCTGTATCAATCAAATAAGTCAAACCTCTTTGCAGGATAAATGTATTAAAGCTGTCATCCTCTCCTCAGCTTTCAGACCATAGTGATACTGATAATTCACTGTTCTGACAGAATTAATGCCCGAGGTACAAGTCCACGGATCCTTGAAAGGCAGATGGGGAGATTAAGAAAATGGGACCTCATTAGTCAAGCCAAGGAGTAAAACATCTGGGAGACCATGGATCAATATGATGAAAGAGGGGAGGTAGCAGAGGTAGCAGAGGAGAGTCGCCAGTGTAGTGCCAGGGATGGAGCATTTATGGCAATAAAAAGAGATTGGAGAGAGAGAGTCTGTCTTCCCCAGATATCAGAAAACCTTAATCTTATTGAAGGTGAAAAAAACACTGGAAGACAAAGGTTCAGGGTAAGGACGAGATTTTGAGGGTAACTAAGAGAAACCTTTGTCACCCAGGGACTGGTGAACACCCAGATAACACAGCTGCAGTGAGTGGTGAACACCTGGATCACACTGCGGCAGGGAGTAGTGAACACCTGGAACACACTGCTACAGGGAGTGCTGAACAACAGGATCACACTGCTACAGTGAGTGGGGAACACAGGGATCACACTTCTACAGGGAGTGGTGAATACCTGGATCACACTGCTACAGGGAGTGGTGAACACCTGGATCACACTGCTACAGGAAGTGGTGAACACAGGGATCACACTGCTATAGGTAGTAGTGAACACCTGGATCACACTGCTATAGGGAGTGGTGAACACCTGGATCACCCTGCTACAGGGGGTGGTGAACACCTGGATCACACTGCTACAGGGAGACATGAACACCTGGATCACACTGGTATAGGGAGTGGTGAACACCTGGATCACACTGCTACAGGAAGTGGTGAACACAGGGATCACACTGCTATAGGGAGTGGTGAATGTCTGGATCACACTGCTGCAGGGAGTGGTGAACGCCTGCATCACACTGCAAAAGGGAGTGGTGAACACCTGGATCACACTGCTACAGGGAGTGGTGAACACCTGGATCACACTGCTACAGGGAGAGGTGAACACCTGGAATCTACTGCTACAGGGAGTGGTGAACACCTGGATCACGCTGCCACAGGGGGTGGCGAACACCTGGATCACACTGCTACAGGGAGCGGTGAACACAGGGATCATACTCCTATAGGGAGTAGTGAACACCTGGATCACCCTGCTACAGGGAGTGGTGAACACCTGGATCACACAGCTACAGGGAGTGGTGAACACCTGGATCACACAGCTACACGGAGTGGTGAAACCTGGATCACACTGCTACAGGGAGTGGTGAACACCTGGATCACACTGCTACAGGGAGAGGTGAACACCAGGATCATACTGCTACAGGAAGCAGAGAACACCTGGATCACACTACTACAGGGAGTGGAGAACACCTTGATCACACTGCTACAGGGAGTGGTGAACACAGGGATCATACTGCTATAGGGAGTAGTGAACACCTGGATCACACTGCTACAGGGAGAGATGAACACCTGGATCACACTGGTATAGGGAGTGGTGAACACCTGGATCACACAGCTACAGGGAGTGATGAACACCTGGATCACACTGCCACAAGGGGTGGCGAACACCTGGATCACACTGCTACAGGGAGTGGTGAACACAGGGATCATACTCCTATAGGGAGTAGTGAACACCTGGATCACCCTGCTACAGGGAGTGGTGAACACCTGGATCACACAGCTACAGGGAGTGGTGAACACCTGGATCACACAGCTACACGGAGTGGTGAAACCTGGATCACACTGCTACAGGGAGTGGTGAACACCTGGATCACACTGCTACAGGGAGAGGTGAACACCAGGATCATACTGCTACAGGAAGCAGAGAACACCTGGATCACACTACTACAGGGAGTGGAGAACACCTTGATCACACTGCTACAGGGAGTGGTGAACACAGGGATCATACTGCTATAGGGAGTAGTGAACACCTGGATCACACTGCTACAGGGAGCGATGAACGCCTGGATCACACTGGTATAGGGAGTGGTGAACACCTGGATCACACAGCTACAGGGAGTGATGAACACCTGGATCACACTGCAATAGGGAATGGTGAATGTCTGGATCACACTGCTACAGGGAGAGGTGAACACCTGGATCACACTGCTACAGGGAGAGGTGAAAACCTGGATCACACTGCTACAGGGAGTGGTGAACACCTGGGTCACACTGCTACAGGGAGAGGTGAACACCTGGATCAAACTGCTACAGGGGGTGGTGAACACCAGGATCACACTGCTACAGGAAGAGGTGAACACAGGGATCACACTGCTACAGGGAGGCTGAAAACCTGGATCACACAGCTACAGGGAGAGGTGAACACCTGGATCATACTGCTACAGGAAACAGAGAACAACTGGATCACACTACTACAGGGAGTGGAGAACACCTTGATCACACTGCTACATTGAGTGGTGAACACCTGGATCACACAGCTACAGGGAGAGGTGAACACCTGGATCACACTGCTACAGGGAGTGGTGAAAACCTGGATCACACAGTTATAGGGAGTAGTGAACACCTGGATCACACTGCTACAGGGGGTGGTGAACACCTGGATCAAACTGCTACAGGGGGTGGTGAACACCAGGATCACAATGCTACAGGAAGTGGTGAACACAGGGATCACACTGCTACAGGGAGGCTGAAAACCTGGATCACACAGCTACAGGGAGAGGTGAACACCTGGATCATACTGCTACAGGAAGCAGAGAACACCTGGATCACACTACTACAGGGAGAGATGAACACCTGGATCACACAGCTACAGGGAGTGGTGAACACCTGGATCACACAGCTACACGGAGTGGTGAAACCTGGATCACACTGCTACAGGGAGTGGTGAACACCTGGATCACACTGCTACAGGGAGAGGTGAACATCAGGATCATACTGCTACAGGAAGCAGAGAACACCTGGATCACACTACTACAGGGAGTGGAGAACACCTTGATCACACTGCTACAGGGAGTGGTGAACACAGGGATCATACTGCTATAGGGAGTAGTGAACACCTGGATCACACTGCTACAGGGAGAGATGAACACCTGGATCACACTGGTATAGGGAGTGGTGAACACCTGGATCACACAGCTACAGGGAGTGATGAACACCTGGATCACACTGCTACAGGAAGAGGTGAACACAGGGATCACACTGCTACAGGGAGGCTGAAAACCTGGATCACACAGCTACAGGGAGAGGTGAACACCTGGATCATACTGCTACAGGAAGCAGAGAACACCTGGATCACACTACTACAGGGACTGGAGAAAACCTTGATCACACTGCTACATTGAGTGGTGAACACCTGGATCACACAGCTACAGGGAGAGGTGAACACCTGGATCACACTGCTACATTGAGTGGTGAACACCTGGATCACACTGCTACAGGGGGTGGCGAACACCTGGATCACACTGCTACAGGGAGAGATGAACACCTGGATCACACTGGTATAGGGTGTGGTGAACACCTGGATCACACTGCTACAGGGAGTGGTGAAAACCTGGATCACACAGCTACAGGGAGTGGTGAACACCTGGATCACACTGCTACAGGGAGTGGTGAACACCTGGATCACACTGCTACAGGGAGAGGTGAACACCTGGAATCTACTGCTGCAGGGAGTGGTGAAAACCTGGATCACGCTGCCACAGGGGGTGGCGAACACCTGGATCACACTGCTACAGGGAGTGGTGAACACAGGGATCATACTCCTATTGGGAGTAGTGAACACCTGGATCACCCTGCTACAGGGAGTGGTGAACACCTGGATCACACAGCTACAGGGAGTGGTGAACACCTGGATCACACAGCTACACGGAGTGGTGAAACCTGGATCACACTGCTACAGGGAGTGGTGAACACCTAGATCACACTGCTACAGGGAGAGGTGAACACCAGGATCATACTGCTACAGGAAGCAGAGAACACCTGGATCACACTACTACAGGGAGTGGAGAACACCTTGATCACACTGCTACATTGAGTGGTGAACACCTGTGTACGGGGTCTTTCTTTTGTTACATTTAAAATGGCGATTTTTGTTATGTTAATCTGTGGAATGCGGCTTTGTTGTGTTTTAACGCTGCAGAGAGTTTGCGCTAGCAGTTTATTGTGGTTTAGAGGGTGATAAGAGGGTGCTATTAGCCAATGGGTGGTTATGTATCGTTTTGTTTTCGGATGCCATGCTGTATGATATGACTGTGGACTGAGTTTTGGCGGGGAGTCGGGAGGAGAGACGAGGAGGACGGCGGACGTGCGGAGAGGCTCCGGTCGATCACTTCGGGTGGTCCCGAGCCGTGGGTCGACGGAATTCGGGTGGTCGTCTGACGTCGAACTTGAGCTCCAACGGTAGCGCGCGAAGAACTTGGACTTTGAATAAGTGTTGGCGCCTTTTTTTTTCATTACTTTCCTCTCTGTATCAAATGTATATTAATGCCCTAGAATTAGTAATATCTATAAAGTGTATGTGTTAAAATTTACTGGGTGTGCTGGCTGATGATTGATGTTTGTGATTGATTCGGGCGACGATTGACCCTGAGGGGACTGCTGAAGCAGGTGCTGGGCGGGATTTCCCCTAGACATACACGAGCCAAAATAACGGAACGTTACAAGTGGGGGCTACCGTCAGGGATTTGGATTTTTTTTTCGGGAAAGTTGTACTTGTGGTTGCGGTAAGTGGTGTGAAGATGGAGCGAGATAAGATTGTAAGTTGGTGTGAAATGGAGGAGGTACCGGTGAATCATGCGTGTGTGGTAAGCGGGGTCGATTATCGCATTCCGGCAGAGGTACTGGTGCGAGGGTTGAGTTTGATTAAAGGTATCGGGCAGGTAGAACTTGTAGCTAGAAGGGGTGGGAAAGAACTGGAGGCTTGCTGGATGTTGGTGCGGGCGAGTGCCGACGTCATGGCTTTAGAATTACCAGCGACAGTCCATGTCCAGGGGGAGGCGGGGCCGTGGGGTCTCCATACCCTCCCCGAGGACGCAAGTGAGGAGGTGCCGGAGGAGCTAGTTGAGGCCCCCGGCCGGGTGCCCGTAGCAAGAGGTAGAGGTGCGGAGTGGGAAGGTTTGGCCAGGCCTCGCCCCCATGGGCTTGAGGAGACTGCCGAGTTAACGGCTGCCATTATCTCCCTGGCGAGAAGGGTTGAGGTGCACCGCCCGAAGCTGAGAATTTTCTCGGGAGCCAAGCCCACCCCGGAAGGGGAGGATGACTATGAGACCTGGGTTGAAGATACATCCCAATTGTTAGAGGTGTGGCCAGTTTCGGATGAGGAAAAGAGACAGCGATTGGTGGAAAGCTTAAGGGGCGGGGCAGCCCGGGTGGTCCGCGATCTGAGAGCGGCACGCCCCTTGGCTTCCCTATCGGAGTGTTTAGACGCTTTGGAGGAAGTGTTTGGACTGTCAGGGGATCCCTGGCGGCATTTAGCAGAGTTTCAACGGATGGGGCAGAGAAGAGGGGAAAAGCTCTCCGACTATGCTTTCAGGCTGGAAGGAAAGCTTACGGGGTTGCTGCGACGAGGTATAGTGAGGGAGGACGATGTGGCGGAGTTAAGGATGAGCCAGATATGTAGCGGTTCCCGGGAGGATGACAGGGTGGCTTGGAGTGTACGGCAGTCATTTAAGCAGAGCTCCCCTCCATCATTCGGACGGCTGATCCGAGAGGTACGGGCCGAGGAGTGTGCTTTGGGCCGACCAGGGGGCTCGGACCCTCAGGGACGGTCTTCAGCGGTTCAGGAGGTGGTAGCCGGGATGAGACCAGAGAAATCCAAGGGGTCCTCGGGGGCCCGTATCGGGAGGAGAGAGGCGGCGAGTAGTGGGTGCTATAACTGTGGGAGAGAGGGGCATTTCCGCCGGGAATGTGAGTGGCCGGGGGCGTGCTACCACTGTGGGGAAGCTGGCCACTTACGGAAGGATTGTGAGAGACGAAATGCGCCGAGGGGGGAGGGCCCCCAGGCCACCAAGAAGGGAGAGGTGTCGGGAAACTTAAGAGAGGCTCAGTGAGGGAACGGACTGGAGTCTCGGGAGGAACACGTTCCCAGAAAACCCCTATGGAACCCCGGAACAAACAAGCCCAAATTCCTGATGGGCTGGTGGGACCCCGTTCCAGCGTGTCCCTACGGATAGAGGGGATCTTTGCGAAAGCCATCCTTGACACCGGGTCGCAGGTTACCTTACTGTACCGGTCGTTCTACAACCAATATCTGAAGCATTTGGCAGTAACTCCGTTTAACGCATTGGAGATTTGGGGCATAAGTGATGGTGATTACCCGTACGATGGATACTTGTCAGTGAGAGTGGAATTTTCAGAGGGAGATGTGGGAGTATCGGAAGCCTTTGAGACGCTGGTGTTGGTTTGTCCGGATCCGGTGGAGACCGGTGGTGCTGCCCTGTTGGTGGGGACTAACTCCCCTCTGGTGCGACGGCTCTTGGGAGCCTGTAAGAAGAAGGGGGGGGAGAACTTTTTGGAGACCCTCTCGGTACACCCCGTGTTCCGAGGAGTGTACGAAGGAGTGAGTGACCCCCAGGGGCTGGACCCGGAGTGCAAACGAGGGACGGTGTGGTGCACTCAGGCGAGGCCTAAGGTGATACAGCCAGGGGAGGCGGCATTAGTGATGGGAACCCCCAGATTCCCCGGATTGCCGCCGGGAGAGGCCCTGCTAGTAGACGCCCCCGACGACCTGGAAAGGGAGTTCTGGTTCCCGGCTGGGGCGCTGGTGAGACCTGAATTGCAGAGGCCCTCAGCTGTACAGGCACGGCGGATGGGGGTGATGATACGGAACATAACGGAGAGGGAGATCACCTTTAAGCGCGGGATGCCCCTCGCGCACTTGTTCCCGGTGATGGTGATGTCCAGCGCCCCTGTGAAGCCCACTGGAAGAGAACTATTGGGAGACGGGGGGCGGCTGACCGAGGAGGCCTTTAATTTTGAAAACTCCCCTGTACCGCCGGCGTATAAGAGCAGGCTGGTGGAGAAGATGCTGAAGTTAGGGGATGTCTTTTCTCAGGGCGAGTTTGATGTAGGGTTTTCCAAGAGCACTCGGCACACCATTCGGGTAACAAATGACACCCCGTTTAGGGAGAGGTCGCGGCGGTTGGCCCCAGCAGATGTGGAGGATGTGCGGCAGCACTTGCGGCAGTTGAAAGATGCCGGGATTATTGCGGAGGCCCGAAGCCCATATGCGTCCCCCATAGTGGTGGCAAGGAAGAAAAATGGGAAGGTACGCATGTGCGTGGACTATAGGACCCTGAACCGCCGCACTGTTCCCGACCAATATACGGTCCCGAGGGTGGAAGATGCATTGGCCTGTCTAAGTGGTGCACAGTGGTTCAGTGTATTGGATTTGCGGAGTGGGTATTACCAGATTCCGATGAGCGAGACTGATAAGGAGAAGACAGCCTTTATCTGTCCCCTGGGGTTTTTCCAGTTCGAACGAATGCCCCAAGGTATCTCGGGGGCCCCAGCCACCTTCCAGCGGCTCATGGAGCGGACAGTGGGGGACATGAACCTGCTGGAGGTATTGGTGTACCTGGACGACCTGATAGTGTTTGGATCTACGATGGAGGAACATGAGGAGCGGCTGCTGAAGGTGCTGAGTCGGCTGAAAGAGGAAGGGTTAAAACTTTCCCTGGATAAATGCCAGTTCTGTAAGACGTCAGTCAGTTATGTTGGGCACATAATCTCGCGAAATGGAGTGGCCACCGATCCGGATAAGATAGCCGCAGTCACCACCTGGCCGAGACCTCAGAAGGTGAGCGCCTTACGCTCGTTTTTGGGGTTTTGCGGATATTACCGGCGATTCGTGAAAGGATATGCGAAAATGAGTCATCCATTGAACCAGCTGTTGTGTGGCTATCCACCTATGGGGGGGAGGAGGAGGAAGGGAGACCGAGGGTCGGAGGTAGGAGGATACTTGAACCCGGGGGAGCCTTTTGGAGTGAGGTGGGATGCTCAATGTGAGGAGGCGTTCCAATCTCTAAAAAGGGCGCTGACACAGGCCCCAGTGTTGGCTTTTGCTGATCCCCGGAAGCCGTATGTTCTACACACTGATGCCAGTCACGAGGGTCTTGGGGCTGTTCTGTACCAGGAACAGGGAAACGGATTGAGGCCAGTGGCGTTTGTCAGTCGGAGCTTGTCGCCATCTGAAAGAAACTATCCCACTCACAAGCTGGAGTTCTTGGCATTGAAATGGGCAGTGGTAGACAAGTTGAGTGACTACCTATACGGGGCCCAGTTTGAAGTGAGAACTGATAACAACCCCCTCACTTATATCCTGACTTCGGCGAAGCTGGACGCTACTGGGCACCGGTGGGTAGCAGCCTTGTCTGCCTATGAGTTCAGCCTGAAGTACCGCCCGGGGAGTCGGAACATCGATGCAGATGCCCTGTCTCGTCGGGCGCACGACGAGTCGGGCACGGCCGAGGAGTGGAAGAGTGTCCCTGCCCAGGGAGTAAAGGCCATGTGTCAAGTTGGGAGCGACGGGGAAGTAGGAGCACAGATGGGAACGGATCGGGCAGTAGATCAACTGGGGGCTGACGGTGATGCGCTGCCCACTGGTTACTGTAATGTGACTGCTCTGAGGAACCGGCAGCTGCCGGAGTTGAGTCACCAGGAAGTACAGGCGGCTCAGCGTGATGACCCAAGCCTTGGCACTATCTGGTACGCGGTTAGCCAGGGTGATATGGGGCAGGTGGAGAAGGCGAAACATGCCTCCGTTCCTCTACTACTGAAGGAGTGGCCCCGGTTGAAGCTGAAGAACCACGTCCTGTACCGAGTCACTTCGCCTCCGGACCACCCCCGGCGCTGGCAGCTGGTCATGCCCGAGAAGTATCGAAAGGCTGTGCTTCAGGCTCTACATGATGATTCCGGGCACTTAGGGGTAGAGAAGACCTATGGATTAGTCAAGGACCGGTTTTACTGGCCCCGGATGAGGGGGGAGGTGGAAGAATACTGTAAGACCTGTAGCCGTTGCGTCAGGAGGAAGACCTTGCCTGCGCAGGCGGCTCCGTTATCCCACTTGCAGAGTGCAGGACCCATGGACCTGGTGTGTATGGATTTCCTGTCTATTGAGCCGGACACCAGCAATACCGCGAATGTTTTGGTCCTCACGGATCACTACACTAGATATGCGCAGGCTTTTCCTACTAAGGATCAGAAAGCGACTACAGTGGCGAAGGTGTTATGGGAGAAGTACTTTGTTCATTATGGCCTTCCCCGGCGGATCCACAGTGATCAGGGACGGGACTTCGAGAGCAGGCTTATCCATGAATTGCTGGATATGCTTGGGGTTGAAAAGTCCAGAACCACCCCCTATCACCCTCAGGGTGATCCTCAGCCCGAGAGGTTTAACCGGACCCTGCTGGACATGCTCGGCACCTTGGAGATTGGACGGAAGAGTAAGTGGAGTCAGCACATCGCCCATTTGGTTCATTGTTACAATTGTACTCGCAATGATGCTACGGGGTACTCGCCCTACTATCTGATGTTCGGACGGGAAGCGAGGTTGCCCATTGATCTGTGTTTTGGGACTGAAGCGGGGGAAATACCTTCGAAGCCATGTCTGAAGTACGTGTCCGATATGAGGAGAGAGTTGAAAAGGGCGTACGAGTTGGCTGAGGCGGCAGCCACCAAGCAGAACCAGCGGAATAAAAGGAGGTATGATCAGAAGGTAAAGTTCGTCCAGCTATTGCCGGGAGACCGAGTCCTCATCCGGAATTTAGGACTACAGGGTAAGCACAAGTTGGCGGACCGTTGGGCAGCCACCCCATATGTGGTGGAGAGTCAGATGCCGAATCTCCCGGTTTACCGGGTGAGACCTGAGGGCGGGCAGGGGCCTGTCAAGGTACTCCATCGGAACCACCTGTTGCCTCTGGGTCGAGAGGTGAAGATGGACCTAGAGTCCGAATGGGAGTTTACTCCTAGTACGAGGACTCTGCGAGGGCGCGGGGCGCGGGAAGAGGCCGCTGCGAAGAAAACGGGGCCGGTCCTCACCTCGAGAAGGGATACGTCATCGGAAGAAGATGATTCGGACGTGTGGTACCTGCTTCCGTTCGCTGATTCCCCGGTGCCAGGAGAAGAGACTCTTGGCCCTTCCATCACTGAGTCAGGGGGACCGAGGGAGGGTGTTGCAGAGCCGCCTGTATTACAGCCGGCATTGGGGGAGGAGAGGGTGGAGGCAGAACCCGAGCCAGAGGGCTCACCGGGGCAGAGGGATCCCAGTGAGGGGGAAGGTCCGACAGATAGGCCAGGGGGGTCAACTGGGGTGTCTGAACAGGGAGAGTCCACAGAGGAAGTCCTGAGGCCTCAGAGGAGTAGGCATCCCCCGGAAAGACTCACTTATATAGCGCCGGGAGAGCAGGGTGTAATCTCTACTGCCCTGCAAAGTTATGTCACTGCTTTATGCACCTGGGTTGGGTTTTGTGTTTTACAAGGAGTACTAGTGAATTCTGTTAACGTCATGAGGGCATGACTTTTTTTAGGTGGGGGGAGAGTGTACGGGGTCTTTCTTTTGTTACATTTAAAATGGCGATTTTTGTTATGTTAATCTGTGGAATGCGGCTTTGTTGTGTTTTAACGCTGCAGAGAGTTTGCGCTAGCAGTTTATTGTGGTTTAGAGGGTGATAAGAGGGTGCTATTAGCCAATGGGTGGTTATGTATCGTTTTGTTTTCGGATGCCATGCTGTATGATATGACTGTGGACTGAGTTTTGGCGGGGAGTCGGGAGGAGAGACGAGGAGGACGGCGGACGTGCGGAGAGGCTCCGGTCGATCACTTCGGGTGGTCCCGAGCCGTGGGTCGACGGAATTCGAGTGGTCGTCTGACGTCGAACTTGAGCTCCAACGGTAGCGCGCGAAGAACTTGGACTTTGAATAAGTGTTGGCGCCTTTTTTTTTCATTACTTTCCTCTCTGTATCACATGTATATTAATGCCCTAGAATTAGTAATATCTATAAAGTGTATGTGTTAAAATTTACTGGGTGTGCTGGCTGATGATTGATGTTTGTGATTGATTCGGGCGACGATTGACCCTGAGGGGACTGCTGAAGCAGGTGCTGGGCGGGATTTCCCCTAGACATACACGAGCCAAAATAACGGAACGTTACACCTGGATCACACAGCTACAGGGAGAGGTGAACACCTGGATCACACTGCTACATTGAGTGCTGAACACCTGGATCACACTGCTACAGGGTGTGGCGAACACCTGGATCACACTGCTACAGGGAGAGATGAACACCTGGATCACACTGGTATAGGGTGTGGTGAACACCTGGATCACACTGCTACAGGGAGTGGTGAACACCTGGATCACACAGCTACAGGGAGTGGTGAACACCTGGATCACACTGCTACAGGGAGTGGTGAACACCTGGATCACACTGCTACAGGGAGAGGTGAACACCTGGAATCTACTGCTGCAGGGAGTGGTGAAAACCTGGATCACGCTGCCACAGGGGGTGGCGAACACCTGGATCACACTGCTACAGGGAGTGGTGAACACAGGGATCATACTCCTATTGGGAGTAGTGAACACCTGGATCACCCTGCTACAGGGAGTGGTGAACACCTGGATCACACAGCTACAGGGAGTGGTGAACACCTGGATCACACAGCTACACGGAGTGGTGAAACCTGGATCACACTGCTACAGGGAGTGGTGAACACCTGGATCACACTGCTACAGGGAGAGGTGAACACCAGGATCATACTGCTACAGGAAGCAGAGAACACCTGGATCACACTACTACAGGGAGTGGAGAACACCTTGATCACACTGCTACAGGGAGTGGTGAACACAGGGATCATACTGCTATAGGGAGCAGTGAACACCTGGATCACACTGCTACAGGGAGAGATGAACACCTGGATCACACTGGTATAGGGAGTAGTGAACACCTGGATCACACTGCTACAGGGAGATGTGAAAACCTGGATCACACTGCTACAGGGAGTGGTGAACACCTGGGTCACACTGCTACAGGGAGAGGTGAACACCAGGATCACACTGCTACAGGGAGTGGTGAACACCTGGATCACACTGGTACAGGGAGTGGTGAACACCTGGATCACACAGCTACAGGGAGTGATGAACACCTGGATCACACTGCAATAGGGAATGGTGAATGTCTGGATCACACTGCTACAGGGAGTGGTGAACACCTGGGTCACACTGCTACAGGGAGAGGTGAACACCTGGATCAAACTGCTACAGGGGGTGGTGAACACCAGGATCACACTGCTACAGGGAGTGGTGAACACCTGGATCACACTGCTACAGGAAGAGGTGAACACAGGGATCACACTGCTACAGGGAGGCTGAAAACCTGGATCACACAGCTACAGGGAGAGGTGAACACCTGGATCATACTGCTACAGGAAACAGAGAACACCTGGATCACACTACTACAGGGAGTGGAGAACACCTTGATCACACTGCTACATTGAGTGGTGAACACCTGGATCACACAGCTACAGGGAGAGGTGAACACCTGGATCACACTGCTACAGGGAGTGGTGAAAACCTGGATCACACAGCTACAGGGAGAGGTGAACACCTGGATCATACTGCTACAGGAAGCAGAGAACACCTGGATCACACTACTACAGGGAGTGGAGAACACCTTGATCACACTGCTACATTGAGTGGTGAACACCTGGAATCTACTGCTGCAGGGAGTGGTGAACGCCTGGATCACACAGCTATAGGGAGTGGTGAACACCTGGATCACACTGCTACAGGGAGAGGTGAAAACCTGGATCACACTGCTACAGGAAGCAGAGGACACCTGGATCACACTACTACATGGAGTGGAGAACACCTTGATCACACTACTACATTGAGTGGTGAACACCTGGATCAGACAGCTACAGGGAGAGGTGAACACCTGGATCACACAGCTATAGGGAGTAGTGAACACCTGGATCACACTGCTACAGGGAGTGGTGAACGCCTGGATCACACAGCTACAGGGAGTGGTGAACACCTGGATCACACTGCTACAGGGAGAGGTGAAAACCTGGATCACACTGCTACAGGGAGTGGTGAACACCTGGATCAAACTGCTACAGGGGGTGGTGAACACCAGGATCACAATGCTACAGGGAGAGGTGAACACCAAGATCACACTGCTACAGGAAGTGGTGAACACAGGGATCACACTGCTACAGGGAGGCTGAAAACCTGGATCACACAGCTACAGGGAGAGGTGAACACCTGGATCATACTGCTACAGGAAGCAGAGAACACCTGGATCACACTACTACAGGGAGTGGAGAACACCTTGATCACACTGCTGCATTGAGTGGTGAACACCTGGATCACACAGCTACAGGGAGAGGTGAACACCTGGATCACACTGCTACAGGGAGTGGTGAAAACCTGGATCACACAGCTATAGGGAGTAGTGAACACCTGGATCAAACTGCTACAGGGGGTGGTGAACACCAGGATCACAATGCTACAGGGAGTTGTGAACACAGGGATCACACTGCTACAGGGAGGCTGAGAACCTGGATCACACAGCTACAGGGAGAGGTGAACACCTGGATCATACTGCTACAGGAAGCAGAGAACACCTGGATCACACTACTACAGGGAGTGGAGAACACCTTGATCACACTGCTACATTGAGTGGTGAACACCTGGATCACACCGCTACAGGGAGTGGTGAACACCTGGATCACACTGCTACAGGGAGTGGTGAAAACCTGCATTACACAGCTATAGGGAGTGGTGAACACCTGGATCACAATGCTACAGGGAGTGGTGAACACCTGGATCACACTGCTACAGGGAGTGGTGAACACCTTTATCACACTGGTACAGGGAGAGGTGAACACCTGGATCAAATTGCTACAGGGGGTGGTGAACACAGGGATCACACTGCTACAGGGAGGCTGAAAACCTGGATCACACAGCTACAGGGAGAGGTGAACACCTGGATCATACTGCTACAGGAAGCAGAGGAGACCTGGATCACACTACTACATGGAGTGGAGAACACCTTGATCACACTGCTACATTGAGTGGTGAACACCTGGATCAGACAGCTACAGGGAGAGGTGAACACCTGGATCACACAGCTATAGGGAGTAGTGAACACCTGGATCACACTGCTACAGGGAGTGGTGAACGCCTGGATCACACAGCTACAGGGAGTGGTGAACACCAGGATCACAATGCTACAGGAAGTTGTGAACACAGGGATCACACTGCTACAGGGAGGCTGAAAACCTGGATCACACAGCTGCAGGGAGAGGTGAACACCTGGATCATACTGCTACAGGAAGCAGAGAATACCTGGATCACACTACTACAGGGAGTGGAGAACACCTTGATCACACTGCTACATTGAGTGGTGAACACCTGGATCACACCGCTACAGGGAGAGGTGAACACCTGGATCACTCTGCTACAGGGAGTGGTGAAAACCTGGATTACACAGCTATAGGGAGTAGTGAACACCTGGATCACACTGCTACAGGGAGCGGTGAACACCTGGATCACACTGCTACAGGGAGTGGTGAACACCTGGAATCTACTGCTGCAGGGAGTGGTGAACGCCTGGATCACACAGCTACAGGGAGTGGTGAACACCTGGATCACACTGCTACAGGGAGTGGTGAACACCTGGATCAAACTGCTACAGGGGGTGGTGAACACCAGGATCACAATGCTACAGGGAGAGGTGAACACCAAGATCACACTGCTACAGGAAGTGGTGAACACAGGGATCACACTGCTACAGGGAGGCTGAAAACCTGGATCACACAGCTACAGGGAGAGGTGAACACCTGGATCATACTGCTACAGGAAGCAGAGAACACCTGAATCACACTACTACAGGGAGTGGAGAACACCTTGATCAAACTGCTACAGGGGGTGGTGAACACCAGGATCACAATGCTACAGGAAGTTGTGAACACAGGGATCACACTGCTACAGGGAGGCTGAAAACCTGGATCACACAGCTGCAGGGAGAGGTGAACACCTGAATCATACTGCTACAGGAAGCAGAGAACACCTGGATCACACTACTACAGGGAGTGGAGAACACCTTGATCACACTGCTACATTGAGTGGTGAACACCTGGATCACACCGCTACAGGGAGAGGTGAACACCTGGATCACACTGCTACAGGGAGTGGTGAAAACCTGGATTACACAGCTATAGGGAGTAGTGAACACCTGGATCACACTGCTACAGGGAGTGGTGAACACCTGGAATCTACTGCTGCAGGTAGTGGTGAACGCCTGGATCACACAGCTATAGGGAGTGATGAACACCTGGATCATACTGCTACAGGGAGAGGTGAACACCTGGATCATACTGCTACAGGAAGCAGAGAATACCTGGATCACACTACTACAGGGAGTGGAGAACACCTTGATCACACTGCTACATTGAGTGGTGAACACCTGGATCACACCGCTACAGGGAGAGGTGAACACCTGGATCACTCTGCTACAGGGAGTGGTGAAAACCTGGATTACACAGCTATAGGGAGTAGTGAACA
The DNA here is from genome assembly GCF_030028105.1 of Mobula birostris. Lineage (NCBI taxonomy): Eukaryota > Metazoa > Chordata > Chondrichthyes > Myliobatiformes > Myliobatidae > Mobula > Mobula birostris. Next base: position 36,740,957 of record NC_092399.1, read on the forward strand.
CCTGGATCACACTGCTACAGGGAGCGGTGAACACCTGGATCACACTGCTACAGGGAGTGGTGAACACCTGGAATCTACTGCTGCAGGGAGTGGTGAACGCCTGGATCACACAGCTACAGGGAGTGGTGAACACCTGGATCACACTGCTACAGGGAGTGGTGAACACCTGGATCAAACTGCTACAGGGGGTGGTGAACACCAGGATCACAATGCTACAGGGAGAGGTGAACACCAAGATCACACTGCTACAGGAAGTGGTGAACACAGGGATCACACTGCTACAGGGAGGCTGAAAACCTGGATCACACAGCTACAGGGAGAGGTGAACACCTGGATCATACTGCTACAGGAAGCAGAGAACACCTGAATCACACTACTACAGGGAGTGGAGAACACCTTGATCAAACTGCTACAGGGGGTGGTGAACACCAGGATCACAATGCTACAGGAAGTTGTGAACACAGGGATCACACTGCTACAGGGAGGCTGAAAACCTGGATCACACAGCTGCAGGGAGAGGTGAACACCTGAATCATACTGCTACAGGAAGCAGAGAACACCTGGATCACACTACTACAGGGAGTGGAGAACACCTTGATCACACTGCTACATTGAGTGGTGAACACCTGGATCACACCGCTACAGGGAGAGGTGAACACCTGGATCACACTGCTACAGGGAGTGGTGAAAACCTGGATTACACAGCTATAGGGAGTAGTGAACACCTGGATCACACTGCTACAGGGAGTGGTGAACACCTGGAATCTACTGCTGCAGGTAGTGGTGAACGCCTGGATCACACAGCTATAGGGAGTGATGAACACCTGGATCATACTGCTACAGGGAGAGGTGAAAACCTGGATCACAATGCTACAGGGAGTGGTGAACACCTGGATCACACTGCTACAGGGAGTGGTGAACACCTGTATCACACTGGTACAGGGAGAGGTGAACACCTGGATCACACAGCTGCAGGGAGAGGTGAACACCTGGATCATACTGCTACAGGAAGCAGAGAACACCTGGATCACACTACTACAGGGAGTGGAGAACACCTTGATCACACTGCTACATAGAGTGGTGAACACCTGGATCACACCGCTACAGGGAGAGGTGAACACCTGGATCACACTGCTACAGGGAGTGGTGAAAACCTGGATTACACAGCTATAGGGAGTAGTGAACACCTGGATCACACTGCTACAGGGAGCGGTGAACACCTGGATCACACTGCTACAGGGAGTGGTGAACACCTGGAATCTACTGCTGCAGGGAGTGGTGAACGCCTGGATCACACAGCTACAGGGAGTGGTGAACACCTGGATCACACTGCTACAGTGAGTGGTGAACACCTGGATCAAAATGCTACAGGGGGTGGTGAACACCAGGATCACAATGCTACAGGGAGAGGTGAACACCAAGATCACACTGCTACAGGAAGTGGTGAACACAGGGATCACACTGCTATAGGGAGGCTGAAAACCTGGATCACACAGCTACAGGGAGAGGTGAACACCTGGATCATACTGCTACAGGAAGCAGAGAACACCTGGATCACACTACTACAGGGAGTGGAGAACACCTTGATCACAGGGCTACATTGAGTGGTGAACACCTGGATCACACAGCTACAGGGAGAGGTGAACACCTGGATCACACTGCTACAGGGAGTGGTGAAAACCTGGATCACACAGCTATAGGGAGTAGTGAACACCTGGATCACACTGCTACAGGGAGTGGTGAACACCTGGATCACACTGCTACAGGGAGAGGTGAACAGCTGGATCAAACTGCTACAGGGGGTGGTGAACACCAGGATCACAATGCTACAGGAAGTTGTGAACACAGGGATCACACTGCTACAGGGAGGCTGAAAACCTGGATCACACAGCTGCAGGGAGAGGTGAACACCTGAATCATACTGCTACAGGAAGCAGAGAACACCTGGATCACACTGCTACAGGGAGTGGTGAAAACCTGGATCACACAGCTATAGGGAGTAGTGAACACCTGGATCACACTGCTACAGGGAGTGGTGAACACCTGGATCACACTGCTACAGGGAGTGGTGAATAACTGGATCACACTGCTACAGGGAGAGGTGAACACCTGGATCACACTGCTACAGGGAGTGTTGAAAACTTGGATCAAACTGCTACAGGGAGTGGTGAACACCTGGATCACTCTGCCGTAGGGAGTGGTGAACACCTGGATCACACTGGTACAGGGAGTGGTGAACACCTGGATCACACTGGTACAGGGAGTGGTGAACATCTGGATCACACTGCTACAGGGAGACGTGAACATCTGGATCACACTGCTACAGGGAGTGGTGAACACCTGGATCACACTGCCATAGGGAGTGGTGAACACCTGGATCACACTGGTACAGGGAGTGGTGAATACCTGGATCACACTGCTACAGGGAGTGGTGAACACCTGGATCACTCTGCCATAGGGGAGTGGTGAACATCTGGATCACACTGCTACAGGGAGTGGTGAACATCTGGATCACACTGCTATAGGGAGTAGTGAACACCTGGATCACTCTGCTACAGGGAGTGGTGAACACCTGGATCACACTGCTACAGGGAGTGGTGAATAACTGGATCACACTGCTACAGGGAGAGGTGAACACCTGGATCACACTGCTACAGGGAGTGTTGAAAACTTGGATCAAACTGCTACAGGGAGTGGTGAACACCTGGATCACTCTGCCGTAGGGAGTGGTGAACACCTGGATCACTCTGCCGTAGGGAGTGGTGAACACCTGGATCACACTGGTACAGGGAGTGGTGAACATCTGGATCACACTGCTACAGGGAGACGTGAACATCTGGATCACACTGCTACAGGGAGTGGTGAACACCTGGATCACACTGCCATAGGGAGTGGTGAACACCTGGATCACACTGGTACAGGGAGTGGTGAATACCTGGATCACACTGCAACAGGGAGTGGTGAACACCTGGATCACTCTGCCATAGGGAGTGGTGAAAATCTGGATCACACTGCTACAGGGAGTGGTGAACATCTGGATCACACTGCTACAGGGAGACGTGAACATCTGGATCACACTGCTACAGGGAGTGGTGAACACCTGGATCACACTGCTACAGGGAGTGGTGAACAACTGGATCACTCTGCCATAGGGAGTGGTGAACACCTGGATCACACTGCTACAGGGAGTGGTGAACACAGGGATCACATTGCTACATGAAGTGGTGAACACCTGGATCACACTGCTACAGGGAGTGGTGAACACCTGGATCAAACAGCTACAGGGAGAGGTGAACACCTGGATAACACTGCTACAGGGAGTAGAGAGCACCTGGATCACACTGCCACAGGGAGAGGTGAACACCTGAATCACACTGCTACAGGGAGTAGTGAACACCTGGATCACACTGCTACAGGGAGTGGTGAACACCTGGATCACACTGGTATAGGGAGTGGTGAACAGCTGGATCACACTGCTACAGGGAGTGGTGAACTCTCTGGATCATACTGCTACAGGGAGTGGTGAACACCTGGATCACACTGCTACAGGGAGTGGTGAACACTCTGGATCATACTGCTACAGGACGTGGTGAACACCTGGATCACACTGCTACAGGAAGTGTTGAACACCTGGATCATACTTTTACAGGGAGTGGTGAACACCTGGACCACACTGCTACAGGGAGTGGTTAACCCAGGATCACACTGCTACAGGGAGTGGTGAACACCTGGATCACACTTGTATAGGGAGTGGTGAACACCTGGATCACACGGCAATAGGGAGTAGTGAACGTCTGGATCACCCTGCTACAGGGTGTGGTGAACACCTGGATCACACTGCTACAGGGAGTGGTGAACACCTGGATCACACTGCTACAGGGAGTGGTGAACACCTGGATCACACTGCTACAGGGAGGCTGAAATCCTGGATCACACAGCTACAGGGAGAGGTGAACACCTGGAACATACTGCTACAGGAAGCAGAGAACACCTGGATCACACTACTACAGGGAGTGGAGAACACCTTGATCACACTGCTACATTGAGTGGTGAACTCCTGGATCACACAGCTACAGGGAGACGTGAACACCTGGATCACACTGCTACAGGGAGTGGTGAAAACCTGGATCACACAGCTATAGGGAGTAGTGAACACCTGGATCACACTGCTACAGGGAGTGGTGAACACCTGGATCACACTGCTACAGGGAGTGGTGAATAACTGGATCACACTGCTACAGGGAGAGGTGAACACCTGGATCACACTGCTACAGGGAGTGTTGAAAACTTGGATCAAACTGCTACAGGGAGTGGTGAACACCTGGATCACTCTGCCGTAGGGAGTGGTGAACACCTGGATCACACTGGTACAGGGAGTGGTGAACACCTGGATCACAATGGTACAGGGAGTGGTGAACATCTGGATCACACTGCTACAGGGAGACGTGAACATCTGGATCACACTGCTACAGGGAGTGGTGAACACCTGGATCACACTGCCATAGGGAGTGGTGAACACCTGGATCACACTGGTACAGGGAGTGGTGAACACCAGGATCACAATGCTACAGGAAGTTGTGAACACAGGGATCACACTGCTACAGGGAGGCTGAAAACCTGGATCACACAGCTGCAGGGAGAGGTGAACACCTGGATCATACTGCTACAGGAAGCAGAGAACACCTGAATCACACTACTACAGGGAGTGGAGAACACCTTGATCAAACTGCTACAGGGGGTGGTGAACACCAGGATCACAATGCTACAGGAAGTTGTGAACACAGGGATCACACTGCTACAGGGAGGCTGAAAACCTGGATCACACAGCTGCAGGGAGAGGTGAACACCTGAATCATACTGCTACAGGAAGCAGAGAACACCTGGATCACACTACTACAGGGAGTGGAGAACACCTTGATCACACTGCTACATTGAGTGGTGAACACCTGGATCACACCGCTACAGGGAGAGGTGAACACCTGGATCACACTGCTACAGGGAGTGGTGAAAACCTGGATTACACAGCTATAGGGAGTAGTGAACACCTGGATCACACTGCTACAGGGAGTGGTGAACACCTGGAATCTACTGCTGCAGGTAGTGGTGAACGCCTGGATCACACAGCTATAGGGAGTGATGAACACCTGGATCATACTGCTACAGGGATTGGTGAAAACCTGGATCACAATGCTACAGGGAGTGGTGAACACCTGGATCACACTGCTACAGGGAGTGGTGAACACCTGTATCACACTGGTACAGGGAGAGGTGAACACCTGGATCAAATTGCTACAGGGGGTGGTGAACACAGGGATCACACTGCTACAGGGAGGCTGAAAACCTGGATCACACAGCTACAGGGAGAGGTGAACACCTGGATCATACTGCTACAGGAAGCAGAGGACACCTGGATCACACTACTACATGGAGTGGAGAACACCTTGATCACACTGCTACATTGAGTGGTGAACACCTGGATCAGACAGCTACAGGGAGAGGTGAACACCTGGATCACACAGCTATAGGGAGTAGTGAACACCTGGATCACACTGCTACAGGGAGTGGTGAACGCCTGGATCACACAGCTACAGGGAGTGGTGAAAACCTGGATCACACAGCTGCAGGGAGAGGTGAACACCTGGATCATACTGCTACAGGAAGCAGAGAACACCTGGATCACACTACTACAGGGAGTGGAGAACACCTTGATCACACTGCTACATAGAGTGGTGAACACCTGGATCACACCGCTACAGGGAGAGGTGAACACCTGGATCACACTGCTACAGGGAGTGGTGAAAACCTGGATTACACAGCTATAGGGAGTAGTGAACACCTGGATCACACTGCTACAGGGAGCGGTGAACACCTGGATCACACTGCTACAGGGAGTGGTGAACACCTGGAATCTACTGCTGCAGGGAGTGGTGAACGCCTGGATCACACAGCTACAGGGAGTGGTGAACACCTGGATCACACTGCTACAGTGAGTGGTGAACACCTGGATCAAAATGCTACAGGGGGTGGTGAACACCAGGATCACAATGCTACAGGGAGAGGTGAACACCAAGATCACACTGCTACAGGAAGTGGTGAACACAGGGATCACACTGCTATAGGGAGGCTGAAAACCTGGATCACACAGCTACAGGGAGAGGTGAACACCTGGATCATACTGCTACAGGAAGCAGAGAACACCTGGATCACACTACTACAGGGAGTGGAGAACACCTTGATCACAGGGCTACATTGAGTGGTGAACACCTGGATCACACAGCTACAGGGAGAGGTGAACACCTGGATCACACTGCTACAGGGAGTGGTGAAAACCTGGATCACACAGCTATAGGGAGTAGTGAACACCTGGATCACACTGCTACAGGGAGTGGTGAACACCTGGATCACACTGCTACAGGGAGAGGTGAACAGCTGGATCAAACTGCTACAGGGGGTGGTGAACACCAGGATCACAATGCTACAGGAAGTTGTGAACACAGGGATCACACTGCTACAGGGAGGCTGAAAACCTGGATCACACAGCTGCAGGGAGAGGTGAACACCTGAATCATACTGCTACAGGAAGCAGAGAACACCTGGATCACACTGCTACAGGGAGTGGTGAAAACCTGGATCACACAGCTATAGGGAGTAGTGAACACCTGGATCACACTGCTACAGGGAGTGGTGAACACCTGGATCACACTGCTACAGGGAGTGGTGAATAACTGGATCACACTGCTACAGGGAGAGGTGAACACCTGGATCACACTGCTACAGGGAGTGTTGAAAACTTGGATCAAACTGCTACAGGGAGTGGTGAACACCTGGATCACTCTGCCGTAGGGAGTGGTGAACACCTGGATCACACTGGTACAGGGAGTGGTGAACACCTGGATCACACTGGTACAGGGAGTGGTGAACATCTGGATCACACTGCTACAGGGAGACGTGAACATCTGGATCACACTGCTACAGGGAGTGGTGAACACCTGGATCACACTGCCATAGGGAGTGGTGAACACCTGGATCACACTGGTACAGGGAGTGGTGAATACCTGGATCACACTGCTACAGGGAGTGGTGAACACCTGGATCACTCTGCCATAGGGAGTGGTGAACATCTGGATCACACTGCTACAGGGAGTGGTGAACATCTGGATCACACTGCTATAGGGAGTAGTGAACACCTGGATCACTCTGCTACAGGGAGTGGTGAACACCTGGATCACACTGCTACAGGGAGTGGTGAATAACTGGATCACACTGCTACAGGGAGAGGTGAACACCTGGATCACACTGCTACAGGGAGTGTTGAAAACTTGGATCAAACTGCTACAGGGAGTGGTGAACACCTGGATCACTCTGCCGTAGGGAGTGGTGAACACCTGGATCACTCTGCCGTAGGGAGTGGTGAATACCTGGATCACACTGGTACAGGGAGTGGTGAACATCTGGATCACACTGCTACAGGGAGACGTGAACATCTGGATCACACTGCTACAGGGAGTGGTGAACACCTGGATCACACTGCCATAGGGAGTGGTGAACACCTGGATCACACTGGTACAGGGAGTGGTGAATACCTGGATCACACTGCTACAGGGAGTGGTGAACACCTGGATCACTCTGCCATAGGGAGTGGTGAACATCTGGATCACACTGCTACAGGGAGTGGTGAACATCTGGATCACACTGCTACAGGGAGACGTGAACATCTGGATCACACTGCTACAGGGAGTGGTGAACACCTGGATCACACTGCTACAGGGAGTGGTGAACAACTGGATCACTCTGCCATAGGGAGTGGTGAACACCTGGATCACACTGCTACAGGGAGTGGTGAACACAGGGATCACATTGCTACATGAAGTGGTGAACACCTGGATCACACTGCTACAGGGAGTGGTGAACACCTGGATCAAACAGCTACAGGGAGAGGTGAACACCTGGATAACACTGCTACAGGGAGTAGAGAGCACCTGGATCACACTGCCACAGGGAGAGGTGAACACCTGAATCACACTGCTACAGGGAGTAGTGAACACCTGGATCACACTGCTACAGGGAGTGGTGAACACCTGGATCACACTGGTATAGGGAGTGGTGAACAGCTGGATCACACTGCTACAGGGAGTGGTGAACTCTCTGGATCATACTGCTACAGGGAGTGGTGAACACCTGGATCACACTGCTACAGGGAGTGGTGAACACCTGGATCATACTTTTACAGGGAGTGGTGAACACCTGGACCACACTGCTACAGGGAGTGGTTAACCCAGGATCACACTGCTACAGGGAGTGGTGAACACCTGGATCACACTTGTATAGGGAGTGGTGAACACCTGGATCACACGGCAATAGGGAGTAGTGAACGTCTGGATCACCCTGCTACAGGGTGTGGTGAACACCTGGATCACACTGCTACAGGGAGTGGTGAACACCTGGATCACACTGCTACAGGGAGTGGTGAACACCTGGATCACACTGCTACAGGGAGGCTGAAATCCTGGATCACACAGCTACAGGGAGAGGTGAACACCTGGAACATACTGCTACAGGAAGCAGAGAACACCTGGATCACACTACTACAGGGAGTGGAGAACACCTTGATCACACTGCTACATTGAGTGGTGAACTCCTGGATCACACAGCTACAGGGAGACGTGAACACCTGGATCACACTGCTACAGGGAGTGGTGAAAACCTGGATCACACAGCTATAGGGAGTAGTGAACACCTGGATCACACTGCTACAGGGAGTGGTGAACACCTGGATCACACTGCTACAGGGAGTGGTGAATAACTGGATCACACTGCTACAGGGAGAGGTGAACACCTGGATCACACTGCTACAGGGAGTGTTGAAAACTTGGATCAAACTGCTACAGGGAGTGGTGAACACCTGGATCACTCTGCCGTAGGGAGTGGTGAACACCTGGATCACACTGGTACAGGGAGTGGTGAACACCTGGATCACACTGGTACAGGGAGTGGTGAACATCTGGATCACACTGCTACAGGGAGACGTGAACATCTGGATCACACTGCTACAGGGAGTGGTGAACACCTGGATCACACTGCCATAGGGAGTGGTGAACACCTGGATCACACTGGTACAGGGAGTGGTGAATACCTGGATCACACTGCTACAGGGAGTGGTGAACACCTGGATCACTCTGCCATAGGGAGTGGTGAACATCTGGATCACACTGCTACAGGGAGTGGTGAACATCTGGATCACACTGCTACAGGGAGACGTGAACATCTGGATCACACTGCTACAGGGAGTGGTGAACACCTGGATCACACTGCTACAGGGAGTGGTGAACAACTGGATCACTCTGCCATAGGGAGTGGTGAACACCTGGATCACACTGCTACAGGGAGTGGTGAACACAGGGATCACATTGCTACATGAAGTGGTGAACACCTGGATCACACTGCTACAGGGAGTGGTGAACACCTGGATCAAACAGCTACAGGGAGAGGTGAACACCTGGATAACACTGCTACAGGGAGTAGAGAGCACCTGGATCACACTGCCACAGGGAGAGGTGAACACCTGAATCACACTGCTACAGGGAGTAGTGAACACCTGGATCACACTGCTACAGGGAGTGGTGAACACCTGGATCACACTGGTATAGGGAGTGGTGAACAGCTGGATCACACTGCTACAGGGAGTGGTGAACTCTCTGGATCATACTGCTACAGGGAGTGGTGAACACCTGGATCACACTGCTACAGGGAGTGGTGAACACCTGGATCATACTTTTACAGGGAGTGGTGAACACCTGGACCACACTGCTACAGGGAGTGGTTAACCCAGGATCACACTGCTACAGGGAGTGGTGAACACCTGGATCACACTTGTATAGGGAGTGGTGAACACCTGGATCACACGGCAATAGGGAGTAGTGAACGTCTGGATCACCCTGCTACAGGGTGTGGTGAACACCTGGATCACACTGCTACAGGGAGTGGTGAACACCTGGATCACACTGCTACAGGGAGTGGTGAACACCTGGATCACACTGCTACAGGGAGGCTGAAATCCTGGATCACACAGCTACAGGGAGAGGTGAACACCTGGAACATACTGCTACAGGAAGCAGAGAACACCTGGATCACACTACTACAGGGAGTGGAGAACACCTTGATCACACTGCTACATTGAGTGGTGAACTCCTGGATCACACAGCTACAGGGAGACGTGAACACCTGGATCACACTGCTACAGGGAGTGGTGAAAACCTGGATCACACAGCTATAGGGAGTAGTGAACACCTGGATCACACTGCTACAGGGAGTGGTGAACACCTGGATCACACTGCTACAGGGAGTGGTGAATAACTGGATCACACTGCTACAGGGAGAGGTGAACACCTGGATCACACTGCTACAGGGAGTGTTGAAAACTTGGATCAAACTGCTACAGGGAGTGGTGAACACCTGGATCACTCTGCCGTAGGGAGTGGTGAACACCTGGATCACACTGGTACAGGGAGTGGTGAACACCTGGATCACACTGGTACAGGGAGTGGTGAACATCTGGATCACACTGCTACAGGGAGACGTGAACATCTGGATCACACTGCTACAGGGAGTGGTGAACACCTGGATCACACTGCCATAGGGAGTGGTGAACACCTGGATCACACTGGTACAGGGAGTGGTGAACATCTGGATCACACTGCTACAGGGAGACGTGAACATCTGGATCACACTGCTACAGGGAGTGGTGAACACCTGGATCACACTGCTACAGGGAGTGGTGAACAACTGGATCACTCTGCCATAGGGAGTGGTGAACACCTGGATCACACTGCTACAGGGAGTGGTGAACACAGGGATCACATTGCTACATGAAGTGGTGAACACCTGGATCACACTGCTACAGGGAGTGGTGAACACCTGGATCAAACAGCTACAGGGAGAGGTGAACACCTGGATAACACTGCTACAGGGAGTAGAGAGCACCTGGATCACACTGCCACAGGGAGAGGTGAACACCTGAATCACACTGCTACAGGGAGTAGTGAACACCTGGATCACACTGCTACAGGGAGTGGTGAACACCTGGATCACACTGGTATAGGGAGTGGTGAACAGCTGGATCACACTGCTACAGGGAGTGGTGAACTCTCTGGATCATACTGCTACAGGGAGTGGTGAACACCTGGATCACACTGCTACAGGGAGTGGTGAACACTCTGGATCATACTGCTACAGGACGTGGTGAACACCTGGATCACACTGCTACAGGAAGTGTTGAACACCTGGATCATACTTTTACAGGGAGTGGTGAACACCTGGACCACACTGCTACAGGGAGTGGTTAACCCAGGATCACACTGCTACAGGGAGTGGTGAACACCTGGATCACACTTGTATAGGGAGTGGTGAACACCTGGATCACACGGCAATAGGGAGTAGTGAACGTCTGGATCACCCTGCTACAGGGTGTGGTGAACATCTGGATCACACTGCTACAGGGAGTGGTGAACACCTGGATCACACTGCTACAGGGAGTGGTGAACACCTGGATCACACTGCTACACGGAGTGGTGAACACCTGGATCACACTGCCATAGGGAGTGGTGAACACCTGGATCACACTGGTACAGGGAGTGGTGAATACCTGGATCACACTGCTACAGGGAGTGGTGAACACCTGGATCACTCTGCCATAGGGAGTGGTGAACACCTGGATCACACTGCTACAGGGAGTGGTGAACACAGGGATCACATTGCTACATGAAGTGGTGAACACCTGGATCACACTGCTACAGGGAGTGGTGAACACCTGGATCAAACAGCTACAGGGAGAGGTGAACACCTGGATAACACTGCTACAGGGAGTAGAGAGCACCTGGATCACACTGCCACAGGGAGAGGTGAACACCTGACTCACACTGCTACAGGGAGTAGTGAACTCCTGGATCACACTGCTACAGGGAGTGGTGAACACCTGGATCACACTGCTACAGGGAGACATGAACACCTGGATCACACTGGTATAGGGAGTGGTGAACACCTGGATCACACTGCTACAGGGAGTGGTGAACACTCTGGATCATACTGCTACAGGGTGTGGTGAACACCTGGATCACACTGCTACAGGGAGTGGTGAACACTCTGGATCATACTGCTACAGGGAGTGGTGAACACCTGGATCACACTGCTACAGGAAGTGTTGAACACCTGGATCATACTTTTACAGGGAGTGGTGAACACCTGGACCACACTGCTACAGGGAGTGGTTAACCCAGGATCACACTGCTACAGGGAGTGGTGAACACCTGGATCACACTTGTATAGGGAGTGGTGAACACCTGGATCACACGGCAATAGGGAGTAGTGAACGTCCGGATCACCCTGCTACAGGGCGTGGTGAAAACCTGGATCACACTGCTACAGGGAGTGGTGAACACCTGGATCACACTGCTACAGGGAGTGGTGAACACCTGGATCACACTGCTACAGGGAGTGGTGAACACCTGGATCACACTGCTACAGGGAGTGGTGAACACCTGCATCACTCTGCTACAGGAGTGGTGAATACCTGGATCACACTGCTACAGGGAGTGGGGAAAACCTGGATCACACTGCTACAGGGAGTAGTGAACACCTGGATCACACTGCTGCAGGGAGTTGTGAACACCTGGAATCTATTGCTGCAGGGAGTGGAGAACACCTGGATCACACTGCTACAGGGAGTGGTGAACACATGCATCACACTGCTACAGGGAGTGGTGAACACCCAGATCACACTGCTATAGGGAGTGGTGAACACCTGGATCACACTGCTATAGGCAGTGGTGAACACCTGGATCACACTGCTACAGGGAGTGGTGAACACATGGATCACTCTGCTATAGGGAGTGGTGAACACCTGGATCACACTGGTATAGGGAGTGGTGAATACCTGGATCACACTGCAATAGGGAGGGGTGAACACAGGGATCACTTTGCTACATGAAGTGGTGAACACAGGGATCACACTGCTAGAAGGAGAGGTGAACACCTGGATCACACTGCTACAGGGAGTAGAGAACACCTGGATCACACTACTACAGGGACTGGGGAACACCTGTATCACTCTGCTACAGGAGTGGTGAATACCTGGATCACACTGCTACAGGGAGTGGGGAAAACCTGGATCACACTGCTGCAGTGAGTGGTGAACAGCTGTATCACACTGCTACAGGGAGTGGTGAACACCTGGATCACACTGCTATAGGGAGTGGTGAACACCTGGATCACACTGCTACTGGGAGTGGTGAACACCTGGTTTACACTGCTACAGGGGGTGGTGAACTCAGGGATCAGATTGCTACAGGGAGTGGTGAAAACCTTGATCAGACTGTTACAGGGAGTGTTGAACTCCTGGATCACACTCGTACAGGGGGTTGTGAACACCTGGATCACACTGCTACGGGGAGTGGTGAACACCTGGATCACACTGCTACTGGGAGTGGTGAACACCTGGTTCACACTGCTACAGGGAGTGGTGAACACCTGGATCACACTGCCACAGGGAGTGGTGAACACCAGAATCACACTGCTACAGCGAGTGGTGAACACCTGGATCAGACTGGTATAGGGAGTGGTGAACACCAGGATCAAACTGCTGCAGGTACTGGTGAACACATGGATCACACTGCCACAGGGAGAGGTGAACACCAGAATCACACTGCTACAGCGAGTGGTGAACACCTGGATCAGACTACTATAGGGAGTGGTCAACACCTGGATAACATTGCTGCAGGTAGTGGTGAAAACATGGATCACACTGCTATAGGGAGTGGTGAATGTCTGGATCACACTGCTACAGGGCGTGGTGAACACCTGGATCACACTGCTACAGGGAGTGGTGAACACCTGGATCACTCTGCCATAGGGAGTGGTGAACACCTGGATCACACTGCTACAGGGAGTGGTGAACACAGGGATCACATTGCTACATGAAGTGGTGAACACCTGGATCACACTGCTACAGGGAGTGGTGAACACCTGGATCAAACAGCTACAGGGAGAGGTGAACACCTGGATAACACTGCTACAGGGAGTAGAGAGCACCTGGATCACACTGCCACAGGGAGAGGTGAACACCTGACTCACACTGCTACAGGGAGTAGTGAACTCCTGGATCACACTGCTACAGGGAGTGGTGAACACCTGGATCACACTGCTACAGGGAGACATGAACACCTGGATCACACTGGTATAGGGAGTGGTGAACACCTGGATCACACTGCTACAGGGAGTGGTGAACACTCTGGATCATACTGCTACAGGGTGTGGTGAACACCTGGATCACACTGCTACAGGGAGTGGTGAACACTCTGGATCATACTGCTACAGGGAGTGGTGAACACCTGGATCACACTGCTACAGGAAGTGTTGAACACCTGGATCATACTTTTACAGGGAGTGGTGAACACCTGGACCACACTGCTACAGGGAGTGGTTAACCCAGGATCACACTGCTACAGGGAGTGGTGAACACCTGGATCACACTTGTATAGGGAGTGGTGAACACCTGGATCACACGGCAATAGGGAGTAGTGAACGTCCGGATCACCCTGCTACAGGGCGTGGTGAAAACCTGGATCACACTGCTACAGGGAGTGGTGAACACCTGGATCACACTGCTACAGGGAGTGGTGAACACCTGGATCACACTGCTACAGGGAGTGGTGAACACCTGGATCACACTGCTACAGGGAGTGGTGAACACCTGCATCACTCTGCTACAGGAGTGGTGAATACCTGGATCACACTGCTACAGGGAGTGGGGAAAACCTGGATCACACTGCTACAGGGAGTAGTGAACACCTGGATCACACTGCTGCAGGGAGTTGTGAACACCTGGAATCTATTGCTGCAGGGAGTGGAGAACACCTGGATCACACTGCTACAGGGAGTGGTGAACACATGCATCACACTGCTACAGGGAGTGGTGAACACCCAGATCACACTGCTATAGGGAGTGGTGAACACCTGGATCACACTGCTATAGGCAGTGGTGAACACCTGGATCACACTGCTACAGGGAGTGGTGAACACATGGATCACTCTGCTATAGGGAGTGGTGAACACCTGGATCACACTGGTATAGGGAGTGGTGAATACCTGGATCACACTGCAATAGGGAGGGGTGAACACAGGGATCACTTTGCTACATGAAGTGGTGAACACAGGGATCACACTGCTAGAAGGAGAGGTGAACACCTGGATCACACTGCTACAGGGAGTAGAGAACACCTGGATCACACTACTACAGGGACTGGGGAACACCTGTATCACTCTGCTACAGGAGTGGTGAATACCTGGATCACACTGCTACAGGGAGTGGGGAAAACCTGGATCACACTGCTGCAGTGAGTGGTGAACAGCTGTATCACACTGCTACAGGGAGTGGTGAACACCTGGATCACACTGCTATAGGGAGTGGTGAACACCTGGATCACACTGCTACTGGGAGTGGTGAACACCTGGTTTACACTGCTACAGGGGGTGGTGAACTCAGGGATCAGATTGCTACAGGGAGTGGTGAAAACCTTGATCAGACTGTTACAGGGAGTGTTGAACTCCTGGATCACACTCGTACAGGGGTTTGTGAACACCTGGATCACACTGCTACGGGGAGTGGTGAACACCTGGATCACACTGCTACTGGGAGTGGTGAACACCTGGTTCACACTGCTACAGGGAGTGGTGAACACCTGGATCACACTGCCACAGGGAGTGGTGAACACCAGAATCACACTGCTACAGCGAGTGGTGAACACCTGGATCAGACTGGTATAGGGAGTGGTGAACACCAGGATCAAACTGCTGCAGGTACTGGTGAACACATGGATCACACTGCCACAGGGAGAGGTGAACACCAGAATCACACTGCTACAGCGAGTGGTGAACACCTGGATCAGACTACTATAGGGAGTGGTCAACACCTGGATAACATTGCTGCAGGTAGTGGTGAAAACATGGATCACACTGCTATAGGGAGTGGTGAATGTCTGGATCACACTGCTACAGGGCGTGGTGAACACCTGGATCACACTGCTACAGGGAGTGGTGAACACCTGGATCACACTGCTACAGGGAGAGGTGAACATCTGGATCACACTGCTACAGGGAGTGGTGAAAACCTGCATCACACTGCTACAGGAGTGGTGAAAACCTGGATCACACGGCTACAGGGAGTAGTGAAAACCTCGATCACACTGCTACAGGGAGTGGTGAACACCTGGATCACACTTTTACAGGGAGTGGCGAACACCTGGATCACACTGCTGCAGGGAGTTGTGAACACCTGGAATCTATTGCTGCAGGGAGTGGAGAACACCTGGATCACACTGCTACAGGGAGTGGTGAACACATGCATCACACTGCTACAGGGAGTGGTGAACACCCAGATCACACTGCTATAGGGAGTGGTGAACACCTGGATCACACTGCTATAGGCAGCGGTGAACACCTGGATCACACTGCTACAGGGAGTGGTGAACACATGGATCACTCTGCTATAGGGAGTGGTGAATACCTGGATCACACTACTACAGGGACTGGGGAACACCTGTATCACACTGCTACAGGGAGAGGTGAACACCTGGATCACACTGCTACAGGGAGTGGTGAACACCTAGATCACACTGCTACAGGGAGTGGTGAATGTCTGGATTACACTGCTACAGGGAGTGGTGAAAACCTGGATCACACTGCTATAGGGAATGGTGAACACCTGGATCATACTGCTACAAGGAGTGCTGAACACCTTCAATCCACTGCTGCAGGGATTGGTGAACACCTGGATCACATTGCTACAGGGAGAGTTGAACAACTGGATCATAGTGGTACAGGGAGTGGTGAAAAACTGGATCACACAGCTATCGGGAGTAGTGAACACCTGATTACACTGCGACAGGGAATGGTGAACACCTGGAAAACACTGCTACAGGGAGTGGTGAACACCTGGATCAGACTGCTACAGGGAGTGGTGAACTCCTGGATCACACGTCTACAGGGAATAGTGAACACCTGGATCACACTGCTACAGGGAGTAGTGAAAACCTCGATCACACTGCTACAGGGAGTGGTGAACACATGGATCACTCTGCTATAGGGAGTGGTGAACACCTGGATCACACTGGTATAGGGAGTGGTGAATACCTGGATCACACTGCAACAGGGAGGGGTGAACACAGGTATCACTTTACTACATGAAGTGGTGAACACAGGGATCACACTGCTAGAAGGAGAGGTGAACACCTGAATCACACTGCTACAGGGAGTAGAGAACACCTGGATCACACTACTACAGGGAGTGGGGAACACCTGTATCACACTGCTACAGGGAGAGGTGAACACCTGGATCACACTGCTACCGGGAGTGGTGAACACCTGGATCAGACTGCTACAGGGAGTGGTGAACTCCTGGATCACACGTCTACAGGGAATAGTGAACACCTGGATCACACTGCTACAGGGAGTGGTGAACACCTGGATCACACTGTTACAGGGAGTGGTGAACACCTGGAATCCACTGCTGCAGGGAGTGGTTAACACCTGGATCACACGTCTACAGGGAAAGGTAAACACCTGGATCACACTGCTATAGTGAGTGGTGAACACCTGGAACACACTGCTACAGGCAGTGGTGAACAAAGGGATCACACTGCTACAGGCAGTGGTGAACACTCTGGATCACACTGCTACATGGAGTGGTGAACACCTGGATCACACTGCTACCGGGAGTGGTGAACACCTGGATCACACTGCTACAGGGAGTGGTGAACACCTGGATCACTCTGCTACAGGGAGTGGTGAACACCTGGATCACACTGCTACAGGGAGTGGTGAACACCTGGATCATACTGCTACAAGGAGTGCTGAACACATTCAATCCACTGCTGCAGGGATTGGTGAACACCAGGATGACACTGGTGCAGGAAGTGTTCAACACCTGGATCACACTGCTACAGGGAGTGGTGAACACCTGGATCACACTTGTATAGGGAGTGGTGAACACCTGGATCACACGGCAATAGGGAGTGGTGAATATCTGGATCACACTGCTACAGGGAGTGGTGAACACCTGGATCATTCTGCTACAGGGCGTGGTGAACACCTGGATCACACTGCTACAGGGAGTGGTGAACACCTGGATCACACTGCTACAGGGAGTGGTGAACACCTGGATCACACTGCTACAGGGAGTGGTGAACACCTGCATCACTCTGCTACAGGAGTGGTGAATACCTGGATCACACTGCTACAGGGAGTGGGGAAAACCTGGATCACACTGCTGCAGTGAGTGGTGAACACCTGGATCACACTGCTATAGGGAGTGGTGAACACCTGGATCACACTGCTACTGGGAGTGGTGAACACCTGGTTTACACTGCTACAGGGAGTGGTGAACTCAGGGATCAGATTGCTACAGGGAGTGGTGAACACCTGGATCACACTGCTACAGGGAGAGGTGAACACCTGGATCAAACTACTACAGGGGGTGGTGAACACCAGGATCACAATGCTACAGGAAGTTGTGAACACAGGGATCACACTGCTACAGGCAGGCTGAAGACCTGGATCACACAGCTACAGGGAGAGGTGAACACCTGGATCATACTGCTACAGGAAGCAGAGAACACCTGGATCACACTACTACAGGGAGTGGAGAACACCTTGATCACACTGCTACATTGAGTGGTGAACACCTGGATCACACCGCTACAGGGAGAGGTGAACACCTGGATCACACTGCTACAGGGAGTGGTGAACACCTGGATTACACAGCTATAGGGAGTAGTGAACACCTGGATCACACTGCTACAGGGAGTGGTGAACACCTGGATCACACTACTACAGGCAGTGGTGAACACCTGGATCACACTGCTACAGGGAGTGGCGAACACCTGGATCACACTGCTACAGGGAGTGGTGAACACCTGGATCACACTGCTACAGGGAGTGGTGAACACCTGGAATCTACTGCTGCAGGGAGTGGTGAACGCCTGGATCACACAGCTACAGGGAGTGGTGAACACCTGGATCACACTGCTACAGGGAGTGGTGAACACCTGGATCAACCTGCTACAGGGGGTGGTGAACACCAGGATCACAATGCTACAGGGAGAGGTGAACACCAAGATCACACTGCTACAGGAAGTGGTGAACACAGGGATCACACTGCTACAGGGAGGCTGAAAACCTGGATCACACAGCTACAGGGAGAGGTGAACACCTGGATCATATTGCTACAGGAAGCAGAGAACACCTGGATCACACTACTACAGGGAGTGGAGAACACCTTGATCACACTGCTACATTGAGTGGTGAACACATGGATCACACAGCTACAGGGAGAGGTGAACACCTGGATCACACTGCTACAGGGAGTGGTGAAAACCTGGATCACACAGCTATAGGGAGTAGTGAACACCTGGATCACACTGCTACAGGGAGTGGTGAACACCTGGATCAAACTGCTACAGGGGGTGGTGAACACCAGGATCACAATGCTACAGGGAGAGGTGAACACCAAGATCACACTGCTACAGGAAGTGGTGAACACAGGGATCACACTGCTACAGGGAGGCTGAAAACCTGGATCACACAGCTACAGGGAGAGGTGAACACCTGGATCATACTGCTACAGGAAGCAGAGAACACCTGGATCACACTACTACAGGGAGTGGAGAACACCTTGATCACACTGCTACATTGAGTGGTGAACACCTGGATCACACAGCTACAGGGAGCGGTGAACACCTGGATCACACTGCTACAGGGAGTGGTGAAAACCTGGATCACACAGCTATAGGGAGTAGTGAACACCTGGATCACACTGCTACAGGGAGTGGTGAACACCTGGATCACACTGCTACAGGGAGAGGTGAACACCTGGATCAAACTGCTACAGGGGGTGGTGAACACCAGGATCACAATGCTACAGGAAGTTGTGAACACAGGGATCACACTGCTACAGGGAGGCTGAAAACCTGAATCACACAGCTGCAGGGAGAGGTGAACACCTGAATCATACTGCTACAGGAAGCAGAGAACACCTGGATCACACTACTACAGGGAGTGGAGAACACCTTGATCACACTGCTACATTGAGTGGTGAACACCTGGATCACACCGCTACAGGGAGAGGTGAACACCTGGATCACACTGCTACAGGGAGTGGTGAAAACCTGGATTACACAGCTATAGGGAGTAGTGAACACCTGGATCACACAGCTACAGGGAGTGGTGAACACCTGGATCACACTGCTACAGGGAGTGGTGAACACCTGGAATCTACTGCTGCAGGGAGTGGTGAACGCCTGGATCACACAGCTACAGGGAGTGGTGAACACCTGGATCACACTGCTACAGGGAGAGGTGAAAACCTGGATCACAATGCTACAGGGAGTGGTGAACACCTGGATCACACTGCTACAGGGAGAGGTGAACACCTAGATCACACTGCTACAGGGGGTGGTGAACACCTGGATCAAACTGCTACAGGGGGTGGTGAACACCAGGTTCACAATGCTACAGGAAGTGGTGAACACAGGGATCACACTGCTACAGGAGTCTGAAAACCTGGATCACACAGCTACAGGGAGAGGTGAACACCTGGAACATACTGCTGCAGGAAGCAGAGAACACCTGGATCACACTACTACAGGGAGTGGAGAACACCTTGATCACACTGCTACATTGAGTGGTGAACACCTGGATCACACCGCTACAGGGAGAGGTGAACACCTGGATCACACTGCTACAGGGAGTGGTGAAAACCTGGATTACACAGCTATAGGGAGTAGTGAACACCTGGATCACACTGCTACAGGGAGTGGTGAACACCTGGATCACACTGCTACAGGGAGTGGTAAACACCTGGAATCTACTGCTGCAGGGAGTGGTGAACGCCTGGATCACACAGCTACAGGGAGTGGTGAACACCTGGATCACACTGCTACAGGGAGTGGTGAACACCTGGATCAACCTGCTACAGGGTGAGGTGAACACCTGGATCACACTGCTACAGGGAGTGGTGAAAACCTGGATCACACAGCTATAGGGAGTAGTGAACACCTGGATCACACTGCTACAGGGAGTGGTGAACACCTGGATCACACTGCTACAGGGAGAGGTGAACACCTGGATCAAACTGCTACAGGGGGTGGTGAACACCAGGATCACAATGCTACAGGAAGTTGTGAACACAGGGATCACACTGCTACAGGGAGGCTGAAAACCTGGATCACACAGCTTCAGGGAGAGGTGAACACCTGGATCATACTGCTACAGGAAGCAGAGAACACCTGGATCACACTACTACAGGAGTGGAGAACACCTTGATCACACTGCTACATTGAGTGGTGAACACCTGGATCACACCGCTACAGGGAGAGGTGAACACCTGGATCACACTGCTACAGGGAGTGGTGAAAACCTGGATTACACAGCTATAGGGAGTAGTGAACACCTGGATCACACTGCTACAGGGAGTGGTGAACACCTGGATCACACTGCTACAGGGAGTGGTGAACACCTGGAATCTACTGCTGCAGGGAGTGGTGAACGCCTGGATCACACAGCTACAGGGAGAGGTGAACACCTGGATCACACTGCTACAGGGAGAATTGAAAACCTGGATCACAATGCTACAGGGAGTGGTGAACACCTGGATCACACTGCTACAGGGAGAGGTGAACACCTGGATCACACTGCTACAGGGGGTGGTGAACACCTGGATCAAACTGCTACAGGGGGTGGTGAACACAAGGTTCACAATGCTACAGGAAGTGGTGAACACAGGGATCACACTGCTACAGGGAGGCTGAAAACCTGGATCACACAGCTACAGGGAGAGGTGAACACCTGGATCATACTGCTACAGGAAGCAGAGAACACCTGGATCACACTACTACAGGGAGTGGAGAACACCTTGATCACACTTCTACATTGAGTGGTGAACTCCTGGATCACACAGCTACAGGGAGTGGTGAACACCTGGATCACACTGCTACAGGGAGTGGTGAAAACCTGGATCACACAGCTATAGGGAGTAGTGAACACCTGGATCACACTGCTACAGGGAGTGGTGAACACCTGGATCAAACTGCTACAGGGGGTGGTGAACACCAGGATCACAATGCTACAGGGAGAGGTGAACACCAAGATCACACTGCTACAGGAAGTGGTGAACACAGGGATCACACTGCTACAGGGAGGCTAAAAACCTGGATCACACAGCTACAGGGAGAGGTGAACACCTGGATCATACTGCTACAGGAAGCAGAGAACACCTGGATCACACTACTACAGGGAGTGGAGAACACCTTGATCACACTGCTACATTGAGTGGTGAACACCTGGATCACACAGCTACAGGGAGAGGTGAACACCTGGATCACACTGCTACAGGGAGTGGTGAAAACCTGGATCACACAGCTATAGGGAGTAGTGAACACCTGGATCACACTGCTACAGGGAGTGGTGAACACCTGGATCACACTGCTACAGGGAGAGTTGAACACCTGGATCAAACTGCTACAGGGGGTGGTGAACACCAGGATCACAATGCTACAGGAAGTTGTGAACACAGGGATCACACTGCTACAGGGAGGCTGAAAACCTGGATCACACAGCTGCAGGGAGAGGTGAACACCTGAATCATATTGCTACAGGAAGCAGAGAACACCTGGATCACACTACTTCAGGGAGTGGAGAACACCTTGATCACACTGCTACATTGAGTGGTGAACACCTGGATCACACCGCTACAGAGAGAGGTGAACACCTGGATCACACTGCTACAGGGAGTGGTGAAAACCTGGATTACACAGGTATAGGGAGTAGTGAACACCTGGATCACACAGCTACAGGGAGTGGTGAACACCTGGATCACACTGCTACAGGGAGTGGTGAACACCTGGAATCTACTGCTGCAGGGAGTGGTGAACGCCTGGATCACACAGCTACAGGGAGTGGTGAACACCTGGATCACACTGCTACAGGGAGAGGTGAAAACCTGGATCACAATGCTACAGGGAGTGGTGAACACCTGGATCACACTGCTACAGGGAGAGGTGAACACCTAGATCACACTGCTACAGGGGGTGGTGAACACCTGGATCAAACTGCTACAGGGGGTGGTGCACACCAGGTTCACAATGCTACAGGAAGTGGTGAACACAGGGTTCACACTGCTACAGGGAGGCTGAAAACCTGGATCACACAGCTACAGGGAGAGGTGAAGACCTGGAACATACTGCTGCAGGAAGCAGAGAACACCTGGATCACACTACTACAGGGAGTGGAGAACACCTTGATCACACTGCTACATTGAGTGGTGAACACCTGGATCACACCGCTACAGGGAGAGGTGAACACCTGGATCACACTGCTACAGGGAGTGGTGAAAACCTGGATTACACAGCTATAGGGAGTAGTGAACACCTGGATCACACTGCTACAGGGAGTGGTGAACACCTGGATCACACTGCTACAGGGAGTGGTGAACACCTGGAATCTACTGCTGCAGGGAGTGGTGAACGCCTGGATCACACAGCTACAGGGAGTGGTGAACACCTGGATCACACTGCTACAGGGAGTGGTGAACACCTGGATCAACCTGCTACAGGGGGTGGTGAACACCAGGATCACAATGCTACAGGGAGAGTTGAACACCAAGATCACACTGCTACAGGAAGTGGTGAACACAGGGATCACACTGCTACAGGGAGGCTGAAAACCTGGATCACACAGCTACAGGGAGAGGTGAACACCTGGATCATACTGCTACAGGAAGCAGAGGACACCTGGATCACACTACTACAGGGAGTGGAGAACACCTTGATCACACTGCTACATTGAGTGGTGAACACCTGGATCACACAGCTACAGGGAGAGGTGAACACCTGGATCACACTGCTACAGGGAGTGGTGAAAACCTGGATCACACAGATATAGGGAGTAGTGAACACCTGGATCACACTGCTACAGGGAGTGGTGAACACCTGGATCACACTGCTACAGGGAGAGGTGAACACCTGGATCAAACTGCTACAGGGGGTGGTGAACACCAGGATCACAATGCTACAGGAAGTTGTGAACACAGGGATCACACTGCTACAGGGAGGCTGAAAACCTGGATCACACAGCTACAGGGAGAGGTGAACACCTGGATCATACTGCTACAGGAAGCAGAGAACACCTGGATCACACTACTACAGGGAGTGGAGAACACCTTGATCACACTGCTACATTGAGTGGTGAACACCTGGATCACACCGCTACAGGGAGTGGTGAACACCTGGAATCTACTGCTGCAGGGAGTGGTGAACGCCTGGATCACACAGCTACAGGGAGTGGTGAACACCTGGATCACACTGCTACAGGGAGTGGTGAACACCTGGATCAACCTGCTACAGGGGGTGGTGAACACCAGGATCACAATGCTACAGGGAGAGGTGAACACCAAGATCACACTGCTACAGGAAGTGGTGAACACAGGGATCACACTGCTACAGGGAGGCTGAAAACCTGGATCACACAGCTACAGGGAGAGGTGAACACCTGGATCATATTGCTACAGGAAGCAGAGAACACCTGGATCACACTACTACAGGGAGTGGAGAACACCTTGATCACACTGCTACATTGAGTGGTGAACACATGGATCACACAGCTACAGGGAGAGGTGAACACCTGGATCACTCTGCTACAGGGAGTGGTGAAAACCTGGATCACACAGCTATAGGGAGTAGTGAACACCTGGATCACACTGCTACAGGGAGTGGTGAACACCTGGATCAAACTGCTACAGGGGGTGGTGAACACCAGGATCACAATGCTACAGGGAGAGGTGAACACCAAGATCACACTGCTACAGGAAGTGGTGAACACAGGGATCACACTGCTACAGGGAGGCTGAAAACCTGGATCACACAGCTACAGGGAGAGGTGAACACCTGGATCATACTGCTACAGGCCGAGGAGTGGAAGAGTGTCCCTGCCCAGGGAGTAAAGGCCATGTGTCAAGTTGGGAGCGACGGGGAAGTAGGAGCACAGATGGGAACGGATCGGGCAGTAGATCAACTGGGGGCTGACGGTGATGCGCTGCCCACTGGTTACTGTAATGTGACTGCTCTGAGGAACCGGCAGCTGCCGGAGTTGAGTCACCAGGAAGTACAGGCGGCTCAGCGTGATGACCCAAGCCTTGGCACTATCTGGTACGCGGTTAGCCAGGGTGATATGGGGCAGGTGGAGAAGGCGAAACATGCCTCCGTTCCTCTACTACTGAAGGAGTGGCCCCGGTTGAAGCTGAAGAACCACGTCCTGTACCGAGTCACTTCGCCTCCGGACCACCCCCGGCGCTGGCAGCTGGTCATGCCCGAGAAGTATCGAAAGGCTGTGCTTCAGGCTCTACATGATGATTCCGGGCACTTAGGGGTAGAGAAGACCTATGGATTAGTCAAGGACCGGTTTTACTGGCCCCGGATGAGGGGGGAGGTGGAAGAATACTGTAAGACCTGTAGCCGTTGCGTCAGGAGGAAGACCTTGCCTGCGCAGGCGGCTCCGTTATCCCACTTGCAGAGTGCAGGACCCATGGACCTGGTGTGTATGGATTTCCTGTCTATTGAGCCGGACACCAGCAATACCGCGAATGTTTTGGTCCTCACGGATCACTACACTAGATATGCGCAGGCTTTTCCTACTAAGGATCAGAAAGCGACTACAGTGGCGAAGGTGTTATGGGAGAAGTACTTTGTTCATTATGGCCTTCCCCGGCGGATCCACAGTGATCAGGGACGGGACTTCGAGAGCAGGCTTATCCATGAATTGCTGGATATGCTTGGGGTTGAAAAGTCCAGAACCACCCCCTATCACCCTCAGGGTGATCCTCAGCCCGAGAGGTTTAACCGGACCCTGCTGGACATGCTCGGCACCTTGGAGATTGGACGGAAGAGTAAGTGGAGTCAGCACATCGCCCATTTGGTTCATTGTTACAATTGTACTCGCAATGATGCTACGGGGTACTCGCCCTACTATCTGATGTTCGGACGGGAAGCGAGGTTGCCCATTGATCTGTGTTTTGGGACTGAAGCGGGGGAAATACCTTCGAAGCCATGTCTGAAGTACGTGTCCGATATGAGGAGAGAGTTGAAAAGGGCGTACGAGTTGGCTGAGGCGGCAGCCACCAAGCAGAACCAGCGGAATAAAAGGAGGTATGATCAGAAGGTAAAGTTCGTCCAGCTATTGCCGGGAGACCGAGTCCTCATCCGGAATTTAGGACTACAGGGTAAGCACAAGTTGGCGGACCGTTGGGCAGCCACCCCATATGTGGTGGAGAGTCAGATGCCGAATCTCCCGGTTTACCGGGTGAGACCTGAGGGCGGGCAGGGGCCTGTCAAGGTACTCCATCGGAACCACCTGTTGCCTCTGGGTCGAGAGGTGAAGATGGACCTAGAGTCCGAATGGGAGTTTACTCCTAGTACGAGGACTCTGCGAGGGCGCGGGGCGCGGGAAGAGGCCGCTGCGAAGAAAACGGGGCCGGTCCTCACCTCGAGAAGGGATACGTCATCGGAAGAAGATGATTCGGACGTGTGGTACCTGCTTCCGTTCGCTGATTCCCCGGTGCCAGGAGAAGAGACTCTTGGCCCTTCCATCACTGAGTCAGGGGGACCGAGGGAGGGTGTTGCAGAGCCGCCTGTATTACAGCCGGCATTGGGGGAGGAGAGGGTGGAGGCAGAACCCGAGCCAGAGGGCTCACCGGGGCAGAGGGATCCCAGTGAGGGGGAAGGTCCGACAGATAGGCCAGGGGGGTCAACTGGGGTGTCTGAACAGGGAGAGTCCACAGAGGAAGTCCTGAGGCCTCAGAGGAGTAGGCATCCCCCGGAAAGACTCACTTATATAGCGCCGGGAGAGCAGGGTGTAATCTCTACTGCCCTGCAAAGTTATGTCACTGCTTTATGCACCTGGGTTGGGTTTTGTGTTTTACAAGGAGTACTAGTGAATTCTGTTAACGTCATGAGGGCATGACTTTTTTTAGGTGGGGGGAGAGTGTACGGGGTCTTTCTTTTGTTACATTTAAAATGGCGATTTTTGTTATGTTAATATGTGGAATGCGGCTTTGTTGTGTTTTAACGCTGCAGAGAGTTTGCGCTAGCAGTTTATTGTGGTTTAGAGGGTGATAAGAGGGTGCTATTAGCCAATGGGTGGTTATGTATCGTTTTGTTTTCGGATGCCATGCTGTATGATATGACTGTGGACTGAGTTTTGGCGGGGAGTCGGGAGGAGAGACGAGGAGGACGGCGGACGTGCGGAGAGGCTCCGGTCGATCACTTCGGGTGGTCCCGAGCCGTGGGTCGACGGAATTCGAGTGGTCGTCTGACGTCGAACTTGAGCTCCAACGGTAGCGCGCGAAGAACTTGGACTTTGAATAAGTGTTGGCGCCTTTTTTTTTCATTACTTTCCTCTCTGTATCACATGTATATTAATGCCCTAGAATTAGTAATATCTATAAAGTGTATGTGTTAAAATTTACTGGGTGTGCTGGCTGATGATTGATGTTTGTGATTGATTCGGGCGACGATTGACCCTGAGGGGACTGCTGAAGCAGGTGCTGGGCGGGATTTCCCCTAGACATACACGAGCCAAAATAACGGAACGTTACACCTGGATCACACAGCTACAGGGAGAGGTGAACACCTGGATCACACTGCTACATTGAGTGCTGAACACCTGGATCACACTGCTACAGGGTGTGGCGAACACCTGGATCACACTGCTACAGGGAGAGATGAACACCTGGATCACACTGCTACAGGGAGTGGTGAAAACCTGCATTACACAGCTATAGGGAGTGGTGAACACCTGGATCACAATGCTACAGGGAGTGGTGAACACCTGGATCACACTGCTACAGGGAGGCTGAGAACCTGGATCACACAGCTACAGGGAGAGGTGAACACCTGGATCATACTGCTACAGGAAGCAGAGAACACCTGGATCACACTACTACAGGGAGTGGAGAACACCTTGATCACACTGCTACATTGAGTGGTGAACACCTGGATCACACCGCTACAGGGAGTGGTGAACACCTGGATCACACTGCTACAGGGAGTGGTGAAAACCTGCATTACACAGCTATAGGGAGTGGTGAACACCTGGATCACAATGCTACAGGGAGTGGTGAACACCTGGATCACACTGCTACAGGGAGTGGTGAACACCTTTATCACACTGGTACAGGGAGAGGTGAACACCTGGATCAAATTGCTACAGGGGGTGGTGAACACAGGGATCACACTGCTACAGGGAGGCTGAAAACCTGGATCACACAGCTACAGGGAGAGGTGAACACCTGGATCATACTGCTACAGGAAGCAGAGGAGACCTGGATCACACTACTACATGGAGTGGAGAACACCTTGATCACACTGCTACATTGAGTGGTGAACACCTGGATCAGACAGCTACAGGGAGAGGTGAACACCTGGATCACACAGCTATAGGGAGTAGTGAACACCTGGATCACACTGCTACAGGGAGTGGTGAACGCCTGGATCACACAGCTACAGGGAGTGGTGAACACCAGGATCACAATGCTACAGGAAGTTGTGAACACAGGGATCACACTGCTACAGGGAGGCTGAAAACCTGGATCACACAGCTGCAGGGAGAGGTGAACACCTGGATCATACTGCTACAGGAAGCAGAGAATACCTGGATCACACTACTACAGGGAGTGGAGAACACCTTGATCACACTGCTACATTGAGTGGTGAACACCTGGATCACACCGCTACAGGGAGAGGTGAACACCTGGATCACTCTGCTACAGGGAGTGGTGAAAACCTGGATTACACAGCTATAGGGAGTAGTGAACACCTGGATCACACTGCTACAGGGAGCGGTGAACACCTGGATCACACTGCTACAGGGAGTGGTGAACACCTGGAATCTACTGCTGCAGGGAGTGGTGAACGCCTGGATCACACAGCTACAGGGAGTGGTGAACACCTGGATCACACTGCTACAGGGAGTGGTGAACACCTGGATCAAACTGCTACAGGGGGTGGTGAACACCAGGATCACAATGCTACAGGGAGAGGTGAACACCAAGATCACACTGCTACAGGAAGTGGTGAACACAGGGATCACACTGCTACAGGGAGGCTGAAAACCTGGATCACACAGCTACAGGGAGAGGTGAACACCTGGATCATACTGCTACAGGAAGCAGAGAACACCTGAATCACACTACTACAGGGAGTGGAGAACACCTTGATCAAACTGCTACAGGGGGTGGTGAACACCAGGATCACAATGCTACAGGAAGTTGTGAACACAGGGATCACACTGCTACAGGGAGGCTGAAAACCTGGATCACACAGCTGCAGGGAGAGGTGAACACCTGAATCATACTGCTACAGGAAGCAGAGAACACCTGGATCACACTACTACAGGGAGTGGAGAACACCTTGATCACACTGCTACATTGAGTGGTGAACACCTGGATCACACCGCTACAGGGAGAGGTGAACACCTGGATCACACTGCTACAGGGAGTGGTGAAAACCTGGATTACACAGCTATAGGGAGTAGTGAACACCTGGATCACACTGCTACAGGGAGTGGTGAACACCTGGAATCTACTGCTGCAGGTAGTGGTGAACGCCTGGATCACACAGCTATAGGGAGTGATGAACACCTGGATCATACTGCTACAGGGAGAGGTGAAAACCTGGATCACAATGCTACAGGGAGTGGTGAACACCTGGATCACACTGCTACAGGGAGTGGTGAACACCTGTATCACACTGGTACAGGGAGAGGTGAACACCTGGATCAAATTGCTACAGGGGGTGGTGAACACAGGGATCACACTGCTACAGGGAGGCTGAAAACCTGGATCACACAGCTACAGGGAGAGGTGAACACCTGGATCATACTGCTACAGGAAGCAGAGGACACCTGGATCACACTACTACATGGAGTGGAGAACACCTTGATCACACTGCTACATTGAGTGGTGAACACCTGGATCAGACAGCTACAGGGAGAGGTGAACACCTGGATCACACAGCTATAGGGAGTAGTGAACACCTGGATCACACTGCTACAGGGAGTGGTGAACGCCTGGATCACACAGCTACAGGGAGTGGTGAAAACCTGGATCACACAGCTGCAGGGAGAGGTGAACACCTGGATCATACTGCTACAGGAAGCAGAGAACACCTGGATCACACTACTACAGGGAGTGGAGAACACCTTGATCACACTGCTACATAGAGTGGTGAACACCTGGATCACACCGCTACAGGGAGAGGTGAACACCTGGATCACACTGCTACAGGGAGTGGTGAAAACCTGGATTACACAGCTATAGGGAGTAGTGAACACCTGGATCACACTGCTACAGGGAGCGGTGAACACCTGGATCACACTGCTACAGGGAGTGGTGAACACCTGGAATCTACTGCTGCAGGGAGTGGTGAACGCCTGGATCACACAGCTACAGGGAGTGGTGAACACCTGGATCACACTGCTACAGTGAGTGGTGAACACCTGGATCAAAATGCTACAGGGGGTGGTGAACACCAGGATCACAATGCTACAGGGAGAGGTGAACACCAAGATCACACTGCTACAGGAAGTGGTGAACACAGGGATCACACTGCTATAGGGAGGCTGAAAACCTGGATCACACAGCTACAGGGAGAGGTGAACACCTGGATCATACTGCTACAGGAAGCAGAGAACACCTGGATCACACTACTACAGGGAGTGGAGAACACCTTGATCACAGGGCTACATTGAGTGGTGAACACCTGGATCACACAGCTACAGGGAGAGGTGAACACCTGGATCACACTGCTACAGGGAGTGGTGAAAACCTGGATCACACAGCTATAGGGAGTAGTGAACACCTGGATCACACTGCTACAGGGAGTGGTGAACACCTGGATCACACTGCTACAGGGAGAGGTGAACAGCTGGATCAAACTGCTACAGGGGGTGGTGAACACCAGGATCACAATGCTACAGGAAGTTGTGAACACAGGGATCACACTGCTACAGGGAGGCTGAAAACCTGGATCACACAGCTGCAGGGAGAGGTGAACACCTGAATCATACTGCTACAGGAAGCAGAGAACACCTGGATCACACTGCTACAGGGAGTGGTGAAAACCTGGATCACACAGCTATAGGGAGTAGTGAACACCTGGATCACACTGCTACAGGGAGTGGTGAACACCTGGATCACACTGCTACAGGGAGTGGTGAATAACTGGATCACACTGCTACAGGGAGAGGTGAACACCTGGATCACACTGCTACAGGGAGTGTTGAAAACTTGGATCAAACTGCTACAGGGAGTGGTGAACACCTGGATCACTCTGCCGTAGGGAGTGGTGAACACCTGGATCACACTGGTACAGGGAGTGGTGAACACCTGGATCACACTGGTACAGGGAGTGGTGAACATCTGGATCACACTGCTACAGGGAGACGTGAACATCTGGATCACACTGCTACAGGGAGTGGTGAACACCTGGATCACACTGCCATAGGGAGTGGTGAACACCTGGATCACACTGGTACAGGGAGTGGTGAATACCTGGATCACACTGCTACAGGGAGTGGTGAACACCTGGATCACTCTGCCATAGGGAGTGGTGAACATCTGGATCACACTGCTACAGGGAGTGGTGAACATCTGGATCACACTGCTATAGGGAGTAGTGAACACCTGGATCACTCTGCTACAGGGAGTGGTGAACACCTGGATCACACTGCTACAGGGAGTGGTGAATAACTGGATCACACTGCTACAGGGAGAGGTGAACACCTGGATCACACTGCTACAGGGAGTGTTGGAAACTTGGATCAAACTGCTACAGGGAGTGGTGAACACCTGGATCACTCTGCCGTAGGGAGTGGTGAACACCTGGATCACTCTGCCGTAGGGAGTGGTGAACACCTGGATCACACTGGTACAGGGAGTGGTGAACATCTGGATCACACTGCTACAGGGAGACGTGAACATCTGGATCACACTGCTACAGGGAGTGGTGAACACCTGGATCACACTGCCATAGGGAGTGGTGAACACCTGGATCACACTGGTACAGGGAGTGGTGAATACCTGGATCACACTGCAACAGGGAGTGGTGAACACCTGGATCACTCTGCCATAGGGAGTGGTGAAAATCTGGATCACACTGCTACAGGGAGTGGTGAACATCTGGATCACACTGCTACAGGGAGACGTGAACATCTGGATCACACTGCTACAGGGAGTGGTGAACACCTGGATCACACTGCTACAGGGAGTGGTGAACAACTGGATCACTCTGCCATAGGGAGTGGTGAACACCTGGATCACACTGCTACAGGGAGTGGTGAACACAGGGATCACATTGCTACATGAAGTGGTGAACACCTGGATCACACTGCTACAGGGAGTGGTGAACACCTGGATCAAACAGCTACAGGGAGAGGTGAACACCTGGATAACACTGCTACAGGGAGTAGAGAGCACCTGGATCACACTGCCACAGGGAGAGGTGAACACCTGAATCACACTGCTACAGGGAGTAGTGAACACCTGGATCACACTGCTACAGGGAGTGGTGAACACCTGGATCACACTGGTATAGGGAGTGGTGAACAGCTGGATCACACTGCTACAGGGAGTGGTGAACTCTCTGGATCATACTGCTACAGGGAGTGGTGAACACCTGGATCACACTGCTACAGGGAGTGGTGAACACTCTGGATCATACTGCTACAGGACGTGGTGAACACCTGGATCACACTGCTACAGGAAGTGTTGAACACCTGGATCATACTTTTACAGGGAGTGGTGAACACCTGGACCACACTGCTACAGGGAGTGGTTAACCCAGGATCACACTGCTACAGGGAGTGGTGAACACCTGGATCACACTTGTATAGGGAGTGGTGAACACCTGGATCACACGGCAATAGGGAGTGGTGAACACCTGGATCACACTGCTACAGGGAGTGGTGAACACCTGGATCACACTGCTACAGGGAGGCTGAAATCCTGGATCACACAGCTACAGGGAGAGGTGAACACCTGGAACATACTGCTACAGGAAGCAGAGAACACCTGGATCACACTACTACAGGGAGTGGAGAACACCTTGATCACACTGCTACATTGAGTGGTGAACTCCTGGATCACACAGCTACAGGGAGACGTGAACACCTGGATCACACTGCTACAGGGAGTGGTGAAAACCTGGATCACACAGCTATAGGGAGTAGTGAACACCTGGATCACACTGCTACAGGGAGTGGTGAACACCTGGATCACACTGCTACAGGGAGTGGTGAATAACTGGATCACACTGCTACAGGGAGAGGTGAACACCTGGATCACACTGCTACAGGGAGTGTTGAAAACTTGGATCAAACTGCTACAGGGAGTGGTGAACACCTGGATCACTCTGCCGTAGGGAGTGGTGAACACCTGGATCACACTGGTACAGGGAGTGGTGAACACCTGGATCACAATGGTACAGGGAGTGGTGAACATCTGGATCACACTGCTACAGGGAGACGTGAACATCTGGATCACACTGCTACAGGGAGTGGTGAACACCTGGATCACACTGCCATAGGGAGTGGTGAACACCTGGATCACACTGGTACAGGGAGTGGTGAACACCAGGATCACAATGCTACAGGAAGTTGTGAACACAGGGATCACACTGCTACAGGGAGGCTGAAAACCTGGATCACACAGCTGCAGGGAGAGGTGAACACCTGGATCATACTGCTACAGGAAGCAGAGAACACCTGAATCACACTACTACAGGGAGTGGAGAACACCTTGATCAAACTGCTACAGGGGGTGGTGAACACCAGGATCACAATGCTACAGGAAGTTGTGAACACAGGGATCACACTGCTACAGGGAGGCTGAAAACCTGGATCACACAGCTGCAGGGAGAGGTGAACACCTGAATCATACTGCTACAGGAAGCAGAGAACACCTGGATCACACTACTACAGGGAGTGGAGAACACCTTGATCACACTGCTACATTGAGTGGTGAACACCTGGATCACACCGCTACAGGGAGAGGTGAACACCTGGATCACACTGCTACAGGGAGTGGTGAAAACCTGGATTACACAGCTATAGGGAGTAGTGAACACCTGGATCACACTGCTACAGGGAGTGGTGAACACCTGGAATCTACTGCTGCAGGTAGTGGTGAACGCCTGGATCACACAGCTATAGGGAGTGATGAACACCTGGATCATACTGCTACAGGGATTGGTGAAAACCTGGATCACAATGCTACAGGGAGTGGTGAACACCTGGATCACACTGCTACAGGGAGTGGTGAACACCTGTATCACACTGGTACAGGGAGAGGTGAACACCTGGATCAAATTGCTACAGGGGGTGGTGAACACAGGGATCACACTGCTACAGGGAGGCTGAAAACCTGGATCACACAGCTACAGGGAGAGGTGAACACCTGGATCATACTGCTACAGGAAGCAGAGGACACCTGGATCACACTACTACATGGAGTGGAGAACACCTTGATCACACTGCTACATTGAGTGGTGAACACCTGGATCAGACAGCTACAGGGAGAGGTGAACACCTGGATCACACAGCTATAGGGAGTAGTGAACACCTGGATCACACTGCTACAGGGAGTGGTGAACGCCTGGATCACACAGCTACAGGGAGTGGTGAAAACCTGGATCACACAGCTGCAGGGAGAGGTGAACACCTGGATCATACTGCTACAGGAAGCAGAGAACACCTGGATCACACTACTACAGGGAGTGGAGAACACCTTGATCACACTGCTACATAGAGTGGTGAACACCTGGATCACACCGCTACAGGGAGAGGTGAACACCTGGATCACACTGCTACAGGGAGTGGTGAAAACCTGGATTACACAGCTATAGGGAGTAGTGAACACCTGGATCACACTGCTACAGGGAGCGGTGAACACCTGGATCACACTGCTACAGGGAGTGGTGAACACCTGGAATCTACTGCTGCAGGGAGTGGTGAACGCCTGGATCACACAGCTACAGGGAGTGGTGAACACCTGGATCACACTGCTACAGTGAGTGGTGAACACCTGGATCAAAATGCTACAGGGGGTGGTGAACACCAGGATCACAATGCTACAGGGAGAGGTGAACACCAAGATCACACTGCTACAGGAAGTGGTGAACACAGGGATCACACTGCTATAGGGAGGCTGAAAACCTGGATCACACAGCTACAGGGAGAGGTGAACACCTGGATCATACTGCTACAGGAAGCAGAGAACACCTGGATCACACTACTACAGGGAGTGGAGAACACCTTGATCACAGGGCTACATTGAGTGGTGAACACCTGGATCACACAGCTACAGGGAGAGGTGAACACCTGGATCACACTGCTACAGGGAGTGGTGAAAACCTGGATCACACAGCTATAGGGAGTAGTGAACACCTGGATCACACTGCTACAGGGAGTGGTGAACACCTGGATCACACTGCTACAGGGAGAGGTGAACAGCTGGATCAAACTGCTACAGGGGGTGGTGAACACCAGGATCACAATGCTACAGGAAGTTGTGAACACAGGGATCACACTGCTACAGGGAGGCTGAAAACCTGGATCACACAGCTGCAGGGAGAGGTGAACACCTGAATCATACTGCTACAGGAAGCAGAGAACACCTGGATCACACTGCTACAGGGAGTGGTGAAAACCTGGATCACACAGCTATAGGGAGTAGTGAACACCTGGATCACACTGCTACAGGGAGTGGTGAACACCTGGATCACACTGCTACAGGGAGTGGTGAATAACTGGATCACACTGCTACAGGGAGAGGTGAACACCTGGATCACACTGCTACAGGGAGTGTTGAAAACTTGGATCAAACTGCTACAGGGAGTGGTGAACACCTGGATCACTCTGCCGTAGGGAGTGGTGAACACCTGGATCACACTGGTACAGGGAGTGGTGAACACCTGGATCACACTGGTACAGGGAGTGGTGAACATCTGGATCACACTGCTACAGGGAGACGTGAACATCTGGATCACACTGCTACAGGGAGTGGTGAACACCTGGATCACACTGCCATAGGGAGTGGTGAACACCTGGATCACACTGGTACAGGGAGTGGTGAATACCTGGATCACACTGCTACAGGGAGTGGTGAACACCTGGATCACTCTGCCATAGGGAGTGGTGAACATCTGGATCACACTGCTACAGGGAGTGGTGAACATCTGGATCACACTGCTATAGGGAGTAGTGAACACCTGGATCACTCTGCTACAGGGAGTGGTGAACACCTGGATCACACTGCTACAGGGAGTGGTGAATAACTGGATCACACTGCTACAGGGAGAGGTGAACACCTGGATCACACTGCTACAGGGAGTGTTGAAAACTTGGATCAAACTGCTACAGGGAGTGGTGAACACCTGGATCACTCTGCCGTAGGGAGTGGTGAACACCTGGATCACTCTGCCGTAGGGAGTGGTGAACACCTGGATCACACTGGTACAGGGAGTGGTGAACATCTGGATCACACTGCTACAGGGAGACGTGAACATCTGGATCACACTGCTACAGGGAGTGGTGAACACCTGGATCACACTGCCATAGGGAGTGGTGAACACCTGGATCACACTGGTACAGGGAGTGGTGAATACCTGGATCACACTGCTACAGGGAGTGGTGAACACCTGGATCACTCTGCCATAGGGAGTGGTGAACATCTGGATCACACTGCTACAGGGAGTGGTGAACATCTGGATCACACTGCTACAGGGAGACGTGAACATCTGGATCACACTGCTACAGGGAGTGGTGAACACCTGGATCACACTGCTACAGGGAGTGGTGAACAACTGGATCACTCTGCCATAGGGAGTGGTGAACACCTGGATCACACTGCTACAGGGAGTGGTGAACACAGGGATCACATTGCTACATGAAGTGGTGAACACCTGGATCACACTGCTACAGGGAGTGGTGAACACCTGGATCAAACAGCTACAGGGAGAGGTGAACACCTGGATAACACTGCTACAGGGAGTAGAGAGCACCTGGATCACACTGCCACAGGGAGAGGTGAACACCTGAATCACACTGCTACAGGGAGTAGTGAACACCTGGATCACACTGCTACAGGGAGTGGTGAACACCTGGATCACACTGGTATAGGGAGTGGTGAACAGCTGGATCACACTGCTACAGGGAGTGGTGAACTCTCTGGATCATACTGCTACAGGGAGTGGTGAACACCTGGATCACACTGCTACAGGGAGTGGTGAACACCTGGATCATACTTTTACAGGGAGTGGTGAACACCTGGACCACACTGCTACAGGGAGTGGTTAACCCAGGATCACACTGCTACAGGGAGTGGTGAACACCTGGATCACACTTGTATAGGGAGTGGTGAACACCTGGATCACACGGCAATAGGGAGTAGTGAACGTCTGGATCACCCTGCTACAGGGTGTGGTGAACACCTGGATCACACTGCTACAGGGAGTGGTGAACACCTGGATCACACTGCTACAGGGAGTGGTGAACACCTGGATCACACTGCTACAGGGAGGCTGAAATCCTGGATCACACAGCTACAGGGAGAGGTGAACACCTGGAACATACTGCTACAGGAAGCAGAGAACACCTGGATCACACTACTACAGGGAGTGGAGAACACCTTGATCACACTGCTACATTGAGTGGTGAACTCCTGGATCACACAGCTACAGGGAGACGTGAACACCTGGATCACACTGCTACAGGGAGTGGTGAAAACCTGGATCACACAGCTATAGGGAGTAGTGAACACCTGGATCACACTGCTACAGGGAGTGGTGAACACCTGGATCACACTGCTACAGGGAGTGGTGAATAACTGGATCACACTGCTACAGGGAGAGGTGAACACCTGGATCACACTGCTACAGGGAGTGTTGAAAACTTGGATCATGCTGCTACAGGGAGTGGTGAACACCTGGATCACTCTGCCGTAGGGAGTGGTGAACACCTGGATCACACTGGTACAGGGAGTGGTGAACACCTGGATCACACTGGTACAGGGAGTGGTGAACATCTGGATCACACTGCTACAGGGAGACGTGAACATCTGGATCACACTGCTACAGGGAGTGGTGAACACCTGGATCACACTGCCATAGGGAGTGGTGAACACCTGGATCACACTGGTACAGGGAGTGGTGAACATCTGGATCACACTGCTACAGGGAGACGTGAACATCTGGATCACACTGCTACAGGGAGTGGTGAACACCTGGATCACACTGCTACAGGGAGTGGTGAACAACTGGATCACTCTGCCATAGGGAGTGGTGAACACCTGGATCACACTGCTACAGGGAGTGGTGAACACAGGGATCACATTGCTACATGAAGTGGTGAACACCTGGATCACACTGCTACAGGGAGTGGTGAACACCTGGATCAAACAGCTACAGGGAGAGGTGAACACCTGGATAACACTGCTACAGGGAGTAGAGAGCACCTGGATCACACTGCCACAGGGAGAGGTGAACACCTGAATCACACTGCTACAGGGAGTAGTGAACACCTGGATCACACTGCTACAGGGAGTGGTGAACACCTGGATCACACTGGTATAGGGAGTGGTGAACAGCTGGATCACACTGCTACAGGGAGTGGTGAACTCTCTGGATCATACTGCTACAGGGAGTGGTGAACACCTGGATCACACTGCTACAGGGAGTGGTGAACACTCTGGATCATACTGCTACAGGACGTGGTGAACACCTGGATCACACTGCTACAGGAAGTGTTGAACACCTGGATCATACTTTTACAGGGAGTGGTGAACACCTGGACCACACTGCTACAGGGAGTGGTTAACCCAGGATCACACTGCTACAGGGAGTGGTGAACACCTGGATCACACTTGTATAGGGAGTGGTGAACACCTGGATCACACGGCAATAGGGAGTAGTGAACGTCTGGATCACCCTGCTACAGGGTGTGGTGAACATCTGGATCACACTGCTACAGGGAGTGGTGAACACCTGGATCACACTGCTACAGGGAGTGGTGAACACCTGGATCACACTGCTACACGGAGTGGTGAACACCTGGATCACACTGCCATAGGGAGTGGTGAACACCTGGATCACACTGGTACAGGGAGTGGTGAATACCTGGATCACACTGCTACAGGGAGTGGTGAACACCTGGATCACTCTGCCATAGGGAGTGGTGAACACCTGGATCACACTGCTACAGGGAGTGGTGAACACAGGGATCACATTGCTACATGAAGTGGTGAACACCTGGATCACACTGCTACAGGGAGTGGTGAACACCTGGATCAAACAGCTACAGGGAGAGGTGAACACCTGGATAACACTGCTACAGGGAGTAGAGAGCACCTGGATCACACTGCCACAGGGAGAGGTGAACACCTGACTCACACTGCTACAGGGAGTAGTGAACTCCTGGATCACACTGCTACAGGGAGTGGTGAACACCTGGATCACACTGCTACAGGGAGACATGAACACCTGGATCACACTGGTATAGGGAGTGGTGAACACCTGGATCACACTGCTACAGGGAGTGGTGAACACTCTGGATCATACTGCTACAGGGTGTGGTGAACACCTGGATCACACTGCTACAGGGAGTGGTGAACACTCTGGATCATACTGCTACAGGGAGTGGTGAACACCTGGATCACACTGCTACAGGAAGTGTTGAACACCTGGATCATACTTTTACAGGGAGTGGTGAACACCTGGACCACACTGCTACAGGGAGTGGTTAACCCAGGATCACACTGCTACAGGGAGTGGTGAACACCTGGATCACACTTGTATAGGGAGTGGTGAACACCTGGATCACACGGCAATAGGGAGTAGTGAACGTCCGGATCACCCTGCTACAGGGCGTGGTGAAAACCTGGATCACACTGCTACAGGGAGTGGTGAACACCTGGATCACACTGCTACAGGGAGTGGTGAACACCTGGATCACACTGCTACAGGGAGTGGTGAACACCTGGATCACACTGCTACAGGGAGTGGTGAACACCTGCATCACTCTGCTACAGGAGTGGTGAATACCTGGATCACACTGCTACAGGGAGTGGGGAAAACCTGGATCACACTGCTACAGGGAGTAGTGAACACCTGGATCACACTGCTGCAGGGAGTTGTGAACACCTGGAATCTATTGCTGCAGGGAGTGGAGAACACCTGGATCACACTGCTACAGGGAGTGGTGAACACATGCATCACACTGCTACAGGGAGTGGTGAACACCCAGATCACACTGCTATAGGGAGTGGTGAACACCTGGATCATACTGCTATAGGCAGTGGTGAACACCTGGATCACACTGCTACAGGGAGTGGTGAACACATGGATCACTCTGCTATAGGGAGTGGTGAACACCTGGATCACACTGGTATAGGGAGTGGTGAATACCTGGATCACACTGCAATAGGGAGGGGTGAACACAGGGATCACTTTGCTACATGAAGTGGTGAACACAGGGATCACACTGCTAGAAGGAGAGGTGAACACCTGGATCACACTGCTACAGGGAGTAGAGAACACCTGGATCACACTACTACAGGGACTGGGGAACACCTGTATCACTCTGCTACAGGAGTGGTGAATACCTGGATCACACTGCTACAGGGAGTGGGGAAAACCTGGATCACACTGCTGCAGTGAGTGGTGAACAGCTGTATCACACTGCTACAGGGAGTGGTGAACACCTGGATCACACTGCTATAGGGAGTGGTGAACACCTGGATCACACTGCTACTGGGAGTGGTGAACACCTGGTTTACACTGCTACAGGGGGTGGTGAACTCAGGGATCAGATTGCTACAGGGAGTGGTGAAAACCTTGATCAGACTGTTACAGGGAGTGTTGAACTCCTGGATCACACTCGTACAGGGGGTTGTGAACACCTGGATCACACTGCTACGGGGAGTGGTGAACACCTGGATCACACTGCTACTGGGAGTGGTGAACACCTGGTTCACACTGCTACAGGGAGTGGTGAACACCTGGATCACACTGCCACAGGGAGTGGTGAACACCAGAATCACACTGCTACAGCGAGTGGTGAACACCTGGATCAGACTGGTATAGGGAGTGGTGAACACCAGGATCAAACTGCTGCAGGTACTGGTGAACACATGGATCACACTGCCACAGGGAGAGGTGAACACCAGAATCACACTGCTACAGCGAGTGGTGAACACCTGGATCAGACTACTATAGGGAGTGGTCAACACCTGGATAACATTGCTGCAGGTAGTGGTGAAAACATGGATCACACTGCTATAGGGAGTGGTGAATGTCTGGATCACACTGCTACAGGGCGTGGTGAACACCTGGATCACACTGCTACAGGGAGTGGTGAACACCTGGATCACTCTGCCATAGGGAGTGGTGAACACCTGGATCACACTGCTACAGGGAGTGGTGAACACAGGGATCACATTGCTACATGAAGTGGTGAACACCTGGATCACACTGCTACAGGGAGTGGTGAACACCTGGATCAAACAGCTACAGGGAGAGGTGAACACCTGGATAACACTGCTACAGGGAGTAGAGAGCACCTGGATCACACTGCCACAGGGAGAGGTGAACACCTGACTCACACTGCTACAGGGAGTAGTGAACTCCTGGATCACACTGCTACAGGGAGTGGTGAACACCTGGATCACACTGCTACAGGGAGACATGAACACCTGGATCACACTGGTATAGGGAGTGGTGAACACCTGGATCACACTGCTACAGGGAGTGGTGAACACTCTGGATCATACTGCTACAGGGTGTGGTGAACACCTGGATCACACTGCTACAGGGAGTGGTGAACACTCTGGATCATACTGCTACAGGGAGTGGTGAACACCTGGATCACACTGCTACAGGAAGTGTTGAACACCTGGATCATACTTTTACAGGGAGTGGTGAACACCTGGACCACACTGCTACAGGGAGTGGTTAACCCAGGATCACACTGCTACAGGGAGTGGTGAACACCTGGATCACACTTGTATAGGGAGTGGTGAACACCTGGATCACACGGCAATAGGGAGTAGTGAACGTCCGGATCACCCTGCTACAGGGCGTGGTGAAAACCTGGATCACACTGCTACAGGGAGTGGTGAACACCTGGATCACACTGCTACAGGGAGTGGTGAACACCTGGATCACACTGCTACAGGGAGTGGTGAACACCTGGATCACACTGCTACAGGGAGTGGTGAACACCTGCATCACTCTGCTACAGGAGTGGTGAATACCTGGATCACACTGCTACAGGGAGTGGGGAAAACCTGGATCACACTGCTACAGGGAGTAGTGAACACCTGGATCACACTGCTGCAGGGAGTTGTGAACACCTGGAATCTATTGCTGCAGGGAGTGGAGAACACCTGGATCACACTGCTACAGGGAGTGGTGAACACATGCATCACACTGCTACAGGGAGTGGTGAACACCCAGATCA
Source organism: Mobula birostris (assembly GCF_030028105.1). NCBI lineage: Eukaryota > Metazoa > Chordata > Chondrichthyes > Myliobatiformes > Myliobatidae > Mobula > Mobula birostris. Next base: position 36,783,560 of record NC_092399.1, read on the forward strand.
CACTGCTATAGGGAGTGGTGAACACCTGGATCACACTGCTATAGGCAGTGGTGAACACCTGGATCACACTGCTACAGGGAGTGGTGAACACATGGATCACTCTGCTATAGGGAGTGGTGAACACCTGGATCACACTGGTATAGGGAGTGGTGAATACCTGGATCACACTGCAATAGGGAGGGGTGAACACAGGGATCACTTTGCTACATGAAGTGGTGAACACAGGGATCACACTGCTAGAAGGAGAGGTGAACACCTGGATCACACTGCTACAGGGAGTAGAGAACACCTGGATCACACTACTACAGGGACTGGGGAACACCTGTATCACTCTGCTACAGGAGTGGTGAATACCTGGATCACACTGCTACAGGGAGTGGGGAAAACCTGGATCACACTGCTGCAGTGAGTGGTGAACAGCTGTATCACACTGCTACAGGGAGTGGTGAACACCTGGATCACACTGCTATAGGGAGTGGTGAACACCTGGATCACACTGCTACTGGGAGTGGTGAACACCTGGTTTACACTGCTACAGGGGGTGGTGAACTCAGGGATCAGATTGCTACAGGGAGTGGTGAAAACCTTGATCAGACTGTTACAGGGAGTGTTGAACTCCTGGATCACACTCGTACAGGGGTTTGTGAACACCTGGATCACACTGCTACGGGGAGTGGTGAACACCTGGATCACACTGCTACTGGGAGTGGTGAACACCTGGTTCACACTGCTACAGGGAGTGGTGAACACCTGGATCACACTGCCACAGGGAGTGGTGAACACCAGAATCACACTGCTACAGCGAGTGGTGAACACCTGGATCAGACTGGTATAGGGAGTGGTGAACACCAGGATCAAACTGCTGCAGGTACTGGTGAACACATGGATCACACTGCCACAGGGAGAGGTGAACACCAGAATCACACTGCTACAGCGAGTGGTGAACACCTGGATCAGACTACTATAGGGAGTGGTCAACACCTGGATAACATTGCTGCAGGTAGTGGTGAAAACATGGATCACACTGCTATAGGGAGTGGTGAATGTCTGGATCACACTGCTACAGGGCGTGGTGAACACCTGGATCACACTGCTACAGGGAGTGGTGAACACCTGGATCACACTGCTACAGGGAGAGGTGAACATCTGGATCACACTGCTACAGGGAGTGGTGAAAACCTGCATCACACTGCTACAGGAGTGGTGAAAACCTGGATCACACGGCTACAGGGAGTAGTGAAAACCTCGATCACACTGCTACAGGGAGTGGTGAACACCTGGATAACACTTTTACAGGGAGTGGCGAACACCTGGATCACACTGCTGCAGGGAGTTGTGAACACCTGGAATCTATTGCTGCAGGGAGTGGAGAACACCTGGATCACACTGCTACAGGGAGTGGTGAACACATGCATCACACTGCTACAGGGAGTGGTGAACACCCAGATCACACTGCTATAGGGAGTGGTGAACACCTGGATCACACTGCTATAGGCAGCGGTGAACACCTGGATCACACTGCTACAGGGAGTGGTGAACACATGGATCACTCTGCTATAGGGAGTGGTGAATACCTGGATCACACTACTACAGGGACTGGGGAACACCTGTATCACACTGCTACAGGGAGAGGTGAACACCTGGATCACACTGCTACAGGGAGTGGTGAACACCTAGATCACACTGCTACAGGGAGTGGTGAATGTCTGGATTACACTGCTACAGGGAGTGGTGAAAACCTGGATCACACTGCTATAGGGAATGGTGAACACCTGGATCATACTGCTACAAGGAGTGCTGAACACCTTCAATCCACTGCTGCAGGGATTGGTGAACACCTGGATCACATTGCTACAGAGAGAGTTGAACAACTGGATCATAGTGGTACAGGGAGTGGTGAAAAACTGGATCACACAGCTATCGGGAGTAGTGAACACCTGATTACACTGCGACAGGGAATGGTGAACACCTGGAAAACACTGCTACAGGGAGTGGTGAACACCTGGATCAGACTGCTACAGGGAGTGGTGAACTCCTGGATCACACGTCTACAGGGAATAGTGAACACCTGGATCACACTGCTACAGGGAGTAGTGAAAACCTCGATCACACTGCTACAGGGAGTGGTGAACACATGGATCACTCTGCTATAGGGAGTGGTGAACACCTGGATCACACTGGTATAGGGAGTGGTGAATACCTGGATCACACTGCAACAGGGAGGGGTGAACACAGGTATCACTTTACTACATGAAGTGGTGAACACAGGGATCACACTGCTAGAAGGAGAGGTGAACACCTGAATCACACTGCTACAGGGAGTAGAGAACACCTGGATCACACTACTACAGGGAGTGGGGAACACCTGTATCACACTGCTACAGGGAGAGGTGAACACCTGGATCACACTGCTACCGGGAGTGGTGAACACCTGGATCAGACTGCTACAGGGAGTGGTGAACTCCTGGATCACACGTCTACAGGGAATAGTGAACACCTGGATCACACTGCTACAGGGAGTGGTGAACACCTGGATCACACTGTTACAGGGAGTGGTGAACACCTGGAATCCACTGCTGCAGGGAGTGGTTAACACCTGGATCACACGTCTACAGGGAAAGGTAAACACCTGGATCACACTGCTATAGTGAGTGGTGAACACCTGGAACACACTGCTACAGGCAGTGGTGAACAAAGGGATCACACTGCTACAGGCAGTGGTGAACACTCTGGATCACACTGCTACATGGAGTGGTGAACACCTGGATCACACTGCTACCGGGAGTGGTGAACACCTGGATCACACTGCTACAGGGAGTGGTGAACACCTGGATCACTCTGCTACAGGGAGTGGTGAACACCTGGATCACACTGCTACAGGGAGTGGTGAACACCTGGATCATACTGCTACAAGGAGTGCTGAACACATTCAATCCACTGCTGCAGGGATTGGTGAACACCAGGATGACACTGGTGCAGGAAGTGTTCAACACCTGGATCACACTGCTACAGGGAGTGGTGAACACCTGGATCACACTTGTATAGGGAGTGGTGAACACCTGGATCACACGGCAATAGGGAGTGGTGAATATCTGGATCACACTGCTACAGGGAGTGGTGAACACCTGGATCATTCTGCTACAGGGCGTGGTGAACACCTGGATCACACTGCTACAGGGAGTGGTGAACACCTGGATCACACTGCTACAGGGAGTGGTGAACACCTGGATCACACTGCTACAGGGAGTGGTGAACACCTGCATCACTCTGCTACAGGAGTGGTGAATACCTGGATCACACTGCTACAGGGAGTGGGGAAAACCTGGATCACACTGCTGCAGTGAGTGGTGAACACCTGGATCACACTGCTATAGGGAGTGGTGAACACCTGGATCACACTGCTACTGGGAGTGGTGAACACCTGGTTTACACTGCTACAGGGAGTGGTGAACTCAGGGATCAGATTGCTACAGGGAGTGGTGAACACCTGGATCACACTGCTACAGGGAGAGGTGAACACCTGGATCAAACTACTACAGGGGGTGGTGAACACCAGGATCACAATGCTACAGGAAGTTGTGAACACAGGGATCACACTGCTACAGGCAGGCTGAAGACCTGGATCACACAGCTACAGGGAGAGGTGAACACCTGGATCATACTGCTACAGGAAGCAGAGAACACCTGGATCACACTACTACAGGGAGTGGAGAACACCTTGATCACACTGCTACATTGAGTGGTGAACACCTGGATCACACCGCTACAGGGAGAGGTGAACACCTGGATCACACTGCTACAGGGAGTGGTGAACACCTGGATTACACAGCTATAGGGAGTAGTGAACACCTGGATCACACTGCTACAGGGAGTGGTGAACACCTGGATCACACTACTACAGGCAGTGGTGAACACCTGGATCACACTGCTACAGGGAGTGGCGAACACCTGGATCACACTGCTACAGGGAGTGGTGAACACCTGGATCACACTGCTACAGGGAGTGGTGAACACCTGGAATCTACTGCTGCAGGGAGTGGTGAACGCCTGGATCACACAGCTACAGGGAGTGGTGAACACCTGGATCACACTGCTACAGGGAGTGGTGAACACCTGGATCAACCTGCTACAGGGGGTGGTGAACACCAGGATCACAATGCTACAGGGAGAGGTGAACACCAAGATCACACTGCTACAGGAAGTGGTGAACACAGGGATCACACTGCTACAGGGAGGCTGAAAACCTGGATCACACAGCTACAGGGAGAGGTGAACACCTGGATCATATTGCTACAGGAAGCAGAGAACACCTGGATCACACTACTACAGGGAGTGGAGAACACCTTGATCACACTGCTACATTGAGTGGTGAACACATGGATCACACAGCTACAGGGAGAGGTGAACACCTGGATCACACTGCTACAGGGAGTGGTGAAAACCTGGATCACACAGCTATAGGGAGTAGTGAACACCTGGATCACACTGCTACAGGGAGTGGTGAACACCTGGATCAAACTGCTACAGGGGGTGGTGAACACCAGGATCACAATGCTACAGGGAGAGGTGAACACCAAGATCACACTGCTACAGGAAGTGGTGAACACAGGGATCACACTGCTACAGGGAGGCTGAAAACCTGGATCACACAGCTACAGGGAGAGGTGAACACCTGGATCATACTGCTACAGGAAGCAGAGAACACCTGGATCACACTACTACAGGGAGTGGAGAACACCTTGATCACACTGCTACATTGAGTGGTGAACACCTGGATCACACAGCTACAGGGAGCGGTGAACACCTGGATCACACTGCTACAGGGAGTGGTGAAAACCTGGATCACACAGCTATAGGGAGTAGTGAACACCTGGATCACACTGCTACAGGGAGTGGTGAACACCTGGATCACACTGCTACAGGGAGAGGTGAACACCTGGATCAAACTGCTACAGGGGGTGGTGAACACCAGGATCACAATGCTACAGGAAGTTGTGAACACAGGGATCACACTGCTACAGGGAGGCTGAAAACCTGAATCACACAGCTGCAGGGAGAGGTGAACACCTGAATCATACTGCTACAGGAAGCAGAGAACACCTGGATCACACTACTACAGGGAGTGGAGAACACCTTGATCACACTGCTACATTGAGTGGTGAACACCTGGATCACACCGCTACAGGGAGAGGTGAACACCTGGATCACACTGCTACAGGGAGTGGTGAAAACCTGGATTACACAGCTATAGGGAGTAGTGAACACCTGGATCACACAGCTACAGGGAGTGGTGAACACCTGGATCACACTGCTACAGGGAGTGGTGAACACCTGGAATCTACTGCTGCAGGGAGTGGTGAACGCCTGGATCACACAGCTACAGGGAGTGGTGAACACCTGGATCACACTGCTACAGGGAGAGGTGAAAACCTGGATCACAATGCTACAGGGAGTGGTGAACACCTGGATCACACTGCTACAGGGAGAGGTGAACACCTAGATCACACTGCTACAGGGGGTGGTGAACACCTGGATCAAACTGCTACAGGGGGTGGTGAACACCAGGTTCACAATGCTACAGGAAGTGGTGAACACAGGGATCACACTGCTACAGGGAGGCTGAAAACCTGGATCACACAGCTACAGGGAGAGGTGAACACCTGGAACATACTGCTGCAGGAAGCAGAGAACACCTGGATCACACTACTACAGGGAGTGGAGAACACCTTGATCACACTGCTACATTGAGTGGTGAACACCTGGATCACACCGCTACAGGGAGAGGTGAACACCTGGATCACACTGCTACAGGGAGTGGTGAAAACCTGGATTACACAGCTATAGGGAGTAGTGAACACCTGGATCACACTGCTACAGGGAGTGGTGAACACCTGGATCACACTGCTACAGGGAGTGGTAAACACCTGGAATCTACTGCTGCAGGGAGTGGTGAACGCCTGGATCACACAGCTACAGGGAGTGGTGAACACCTGGATCACACTGCTACAGGGAGTGGTGAACACCTGGATCAACCTGCTACAGGGAGAGGTGAACACCTGGATCACACTGCTACAGGGAGTGGTGAAAACCTGGATCACACAGCTATAGGGAGTAGTGAACACCTGGATCACACTGCTACAGGGAGTGGTGAACACCTGGATCACACTGCTACAGGGAGAGGTGAACACCTGGATCAAACTGCTACAGGGGGTGGTGAACACCAGGATCACAATGCTACAGGAAGTTGTGAACACAGGGATCACACTGCTACAGGGAGGCTGAAAACCTGGATCACACAGCTTCAGGGAGAGGTGAACACCTGGATCATACTGCTACAGGAAGCAGAGAACACCTGGATCACACTACTACAGGGAGTGGAGAACACCTTGATCACACTGCTACATTGAGTGGTGAACACCTGGATCACACCGCTACAGGGAGAGGTGAACACCTGGATCACACTGCTACAGGGAGTGGTGAAAACCTGGATTACACAGCTATAGGGAGTAGTGAACACCTGGATCACACTGCTACAGGGAGTGGTGAACACCTGGATCACACTGCTACAGGGAGTGGTGAACACCTGGAATCTACTGCTGCAGGGAGTGGTGAACGCCTGGATCACACAGCTACAGGGAGAGGTGAACACCTGGATCACACTGCTACAGGGAGAATTGAAAACCTGGATCACAATGCTACAGGGAGTGGTGAACACCTGGATCACACTGCTACAGGGAGAGGTGAACACCTGGATCACACTGCTACAGGGGGTGGTGAACACCTGGATCAAACTGCTACAGGGGGTGGTGAACACAAGGTTCACAATGCTACAGGAAGTGGTGAACACAGGGATCACACTGCTACAGGGAGGCTGAAAACCTGGATCACACAGCTACAGGGAGAGGTGAACACCTGGATCATACTGCTACAGGAAGCAGAGAACACCTGGATCACACTACTACAGGGAGTGGAGAACACCTTGATCACACTTCTACATTGAGTGGTGAACTCCTGGATCACACAGCTACAGGGAGTGGTGAACACCTGGATCACACTGCTACAGGGAGTGGTGAAAACCTGGATCACACAGCTATAGGGAGTAGTGAACACCTGGATCACACTGCTACAGGGAGTGGTGAACACCTGGATCAAACTGCTACAGGGGGTGGTGAACACCAGGATCACAATGCTACAGGGAGAGGTGAACACCAAGATCACACTGCTACAGGAAGTGGTGAACACAGGGATCACACTGCTACAGGGAGGCTAAAAACCTGGATCACACAGCTACAGGGAGAGGTGAACACCTGGATCATACTGCTACAGGAAGCAGAGAACACCTGGATCACACTACTACAGGGAGTGGAGAACACCTTGATCACACTGCTACATTGAGTGGTGAACACCTGGATCACACAGCTACAGGGAGAGGTGAACACCTGGATCACACTGCTACAGGGAGTGGTGAAAACCTGGATCACACAGCTATAGGGAGTAGTGAACACCTGGATCACACTGCTACAGGGAGTGGTGAACACCTGGATCACACTGCTACAGGGAGAGTTGAACACCTGGATCAAACTGCTACAGGGGGTGGTGAACACCAGGATCACAATGCTACAGGAAGTTGTGAACACAGGGATCACACTGCTACAGGGAGGCTGAAAACCTGGATCACACAGCTGCAGGGAGAGGTGAACACCTGAATCATATTGCTACAGGAAGCAGAGAACACCTGGATCACACTACTTCAGGGAGTGGAGAACACCTTGATCACACTGCTACATTGAGTGGTGAACACCTGGATCACACCGCTACAGAGAGAGGTGAACACCTGGATCACACTGCTACAGGGAGTGGTGAAAACCTGGATTACACAGGTATAGGGAGTAGTGAACACCTGGATCACACAGCTACAGGGAGTGGTGAACACCTGGATCACACTGCTACAGGGAGTGGTGAACACCTGGAATCTACTGCTGCAGGGAGTGGTGAACGCCTGGATCACACAGCTACAGGGAGTGGTGAACACCTGGATCACACTGCTACAGGGAGAGGTGAAAACCTGGATCACAATGCTACAGGGAGTGGTGAACACCTGGATCACACTGCTACAGGGAGAGGTGAACACCTAGATCACACTGCTACAGGGGGTGGTGAACACCTGGATCAAACTGCTACAGGGGGTGGTGCACACCAGGTTCACAATGCTACAGGAAGTGGTGAACACAGGGTTCACACTGCTACAGGGAGGCTGAAAACCTGGATCACACAGCTACAGGGAGAGGTGAAGACCTGGAACATACTGCTGCAGGAAGCAGAGAACACCTGGATCACACTACTACAGGGAGTGGAGAACACCTTGATCACACTGCTACATTGAGTGGTGAACACCTGGATCACACCGCTACAGGGAGAGGTGAACACCTGGATCACACTGCTACAGGGAGTGGTGAAAACCTGGATTACACAGCTATAGGGAGTAGTGAACACCTGGATCACACTGCTACAGGGAGTGGTGAACACCTGGATCACACTGCTACAGGGAGTGGTGAACACCTGGAATCTACTGCTGCAGGGAGTGGTGAACGCCTGGATCACACAGCTACAGGGAGTGGTGAACACCTGGATCACACTGCTACAGGGAGTGGTGAACACCTGGATCAACCTGCTACAGGGGGTGGTGAACACCAGGATCACAATGCTACAGGGAGAGTTGAACACCAAGATCACACTGCTACAGGAAGTGGTGAACACAGGGATCACACTGCTACAGGGAGGCTGAAAACCTGGATCACACAGCTACAGGGAGAGGTGAACACCTGGATCATACTGCTACAGGAAGCAGAGGACACCTGGATCACACTACTACAGGGAGTGGAGAACACCTTGATCACACTGCTACATTGAGTGGTGAACACCTGGATCACACAGCTACAGGGAGAGGTGAACACCTGGATCACACTGCTACAGGGAGTGGTGAAAACCTGGATCACACAGATATAGGGAGTAGTGAACACCTGGATCACACTGCTACAGGGAGTGGTGAACACCTGGATCACACTGCTACAGGGAGAGGTGAACACCTGGATCAAACTGCTACAGGGGGTGGTGAACACCAGGATCACAATGCTACAGGAAGTTGTGAACACAGGGATCACACTGCTACAGGGAGGCTGAAAACCTGGATCACACAGCTACAGGGAGAGGTGAACACCTGGATCATACTGCTACAGGAAGCAGAGAACACCTGGATCACACTACTACAGGGAGTGGAGAACACCTTGATCACACTGCTACATTGAGTGGTGAACACCTGGATCACACCGCTACAGGGAGTGGTGAACACCTGGAATCTACTGCTGCAGGGAGTGGTGAACGCCTGGATCACACAGCTACAGGGAGTGGTGAACACCTGGATCACACTGCTACAGGGAGTGGTGAACACCTGGATCAACCTGCTACAGGGGGTGGTGAACACCAGGATCACAATGCTACAGGGAGAGGTGAACACCAAGATCACACTGCTACAGGAAGTGGTGAACACAGGGATCACACTGCTACAGGGAGGCTGAAAACCTGGATCACACAGCTACAGGGAGAGGTGAACACCTGGATCATATTGCTACAGGAAGCAGAGAACACCTGGATCACACTACTACAGGGAGTGGAGAACACCTTGATCACACTGCTACATTGAGTGGTGAACACATGGATCACACAGCTACAGGGAGAGGTGAACACCTGGATCACTCTGCTACAGGGAGTGGTGAAAACCTGGATCACACAGCTATAGGGAGTAGTGAACACCTGGATCACACTGCTACAGGGAGTGGTGAACACCTGGATCAAACTGCTACAGGGGGTGGTGAACACCAGGATCACAATGCTACAGGGAGAGGTGAACACCAAGATCACACTGCTACAGGAAGTGGTGAACACAGGGATCACACTGCTACAGGGAGGCTGAAAACCTGGATCACACAGCTACAGGGAGAGGTGAACACCTGGATCATACTGCTACAGGAAGCAGAGAACACCTGGATCACACTACTACAGGGAGTGGAGAACACCTTGATCACACTGCTACATTGAGTGGTGAACACCTGGATCACACAGCTACAGGGAGCGGTGAACACCTGGATCACACTGCTACAGGGAGTGGTGAAAACCTGGATCACACAGCTATAGGGAGTAGTGAACACCTGGATCACACTGCTACAGGGAGTGGTGAACACCTGGATCACACTGCTACAGGGAGAGGTGAACACCTGGATCAAACTGCTACAGGGGGTGGTGAACACCAGGATCACAATGCTACAGGAAGTTGTGAACACAGGGATCACACTGCTACAGGGAGGCTGAAAACCTGAATCACACAGCTGCAGGGAGAGGTGAACACCTGAATCATACTGCTACAGGAAGCAGAGAACACCTGGATCACACTACTACAGGGAGTGGAGAACACCTTGATCACACTGCTACATTGAGTGGTGAACACCTGGATCACACCGCTACAGGGAGAGGTGAACACCTGGATCACACTGCTACAGGGAGTGGTGAAAACCTGGATTACACAGCTATAGGGAGTAGTGAACACCTGGATCACACAGCTACAGGGAGTGGTGAACACCTGGATCACACTGCTACAGGGAGTGGTGAACACCTGGAATCTACTGCTGCAGGGAGTGGTGAACGCCTGGATCACACAGCTACAGGGAGTGGTGAACACCTGGATCACACTGCTACAGGGAGAGGTGAAAACCTGGATCACAATGCTACAGGGAGTGGTGAACACCTGGATCACACTGCTACAGGGAGAGGTGAACACCTAGATCACACTGCTACAGGGGGTGGTGAACACCTGGATCAAACTGCTACAGGGGGTGGTGAACACCAGGTTCACAATGCTACAGGAAGTGGTGAACACAGGGATCACACTGCTACAGGGAGGCTGAAAACCTGGATCACACAGCTACAGGGAGAGGTGAACACCTGGAACATACTGCTGCAGGAAGCAGAGAACACCTGGATCACACTACTACAGGGAGTGGAGAACACCTTGATCACACTGCTACATTGAGTGGTGAACACCTGGATCACACCGCTACAGGGAGAGGTGAACACCTGGATCACACTGCTACAGGGAGTGGTGAAAACCTGGATTACACAGCTATAGGAGTAGTGAACACCTGGATCACACTGCTACAGGGAGTGGTGAACACCTGGATCACACTGCTACAGGGAGTGGTAAACACCTGGAATCTACTGCTGCAGGGAGTGGTGAACGCCTGGATCACACAGCTACAGGGAGTGGTGAACACCTGGATCACACTGCTACAGGGAGTGGTGAACACCTGGATCAACCTGCTACAGGGAGAGGTGAACACCTGGATCACACTGCTACAGGGAGTGGTGAAAACCTGGATCACACAGCTATAGGGAGTAGTGAACACCTGGATCACACTGCTACAGGGAGTGGTGAACACCTGGATCACACTGCTACAGGGAGAGGTGAACACCTGGATCAAACTGCTACAGGGGGTGGTGAACACCAGGATCACAATGCTACAGGAAGTTGTGAACACAGGGATCACACTGCTACAGGGAGGCTGAAAACCTGGATCACACAGCTTCAGGGAGAGGTGAACACCTGGATCATACTGCTACAGGAAGCAGAGAACACCTGGATCACACTACTACAGGGAGTGGAGAACACCTTGATCACACTGCTACATTGAGTGGTGAACACCTGGATCACACCGCTACAGGGAGAGGTGAACACCTGGATCACACTGCTACAGGGAGTGGTGAAAACCTGGATTACACAGCTATAGGGAGTAGTGAACACCTGGATCACACTGCTACAGGGAGTGGTGAACACCTGGATCACACTGCTACAGGGAGTGGTGAACACCTGGAATCTACTGCTGCAGGGAGTGGTGAACGCCTGGATCACACAGCTACAGGGAGAGGTGAACACCTGGATCACACTGCTACAGGGGAGAGGTGAAAACCTGGATCACAATGCTACAGGGAGTGGTGAACACCTGGATCACACTGCTACAGGGAGAGGTGAACACCTGGATCACACTGCTACAGGGGGTGGTGAACACCTGGATCAAACTGCTACAGGGGGTGGTGAACACAAGGTTCACAATGCTACAGGAAGTGGTGAACACAGGGATCACACTGCTACAGGGAGGCTGAAAACCTGGATCACACAGCTACAGGGAGAGGTGAACACCTGGATCATACTGCTACAGGAAGCAGAGAACACCTGGATCACACTACTACAGGGAGTGGAGAACACCTTGATCACACTTCTACATTGAGTGGTGAACTCCTGGATCACACAGCTACAGGGAGTGGTGAACACCTGGATCACACTGCTACAGGGAGTGGTGAAAACCTGGATCACACAGCTATAGGGAGTAGTGAACACCTGGATCACACTGCTACAGGGAGTGGTGAACACCTGGATCAAACTGCTACAGGGGGTGGTGAACACCAGGATCACAATGCTACAGGGAGAGGTGAACACCAAGATCACACTGCTACAGGAAGTGGTGAACACAGGGATCACACTGCTACAGGGAGGCTGAAAACCTGGATCACACAGCTACAGGGAGAGGTGAACACCTGGATCATACTGCTGCAGGAAGCAGAGAACACCTGGATCACACTACTACAGGGAGTGGAGAACACCTTGATCACACTGCTACATTGAGTGGTGAACACCTGGATCACACAGCTACAGGGAGAGGTGAACACCTGGATCACACTGCTACAGGGAGTGGTGAAAACCTGGATCACACAGCTATAGGGAGTAGTGAACACCTGGATCACACTGCTACAGGGAGTGGTGAACACCTGGATCACACTGCTACAGGGAGAGTTGAACACCTGGATCAAACTGCTACAGGGGGTGGTGAACACCAGGATCACAATGCTACAGGAAGTTGTGAACACAGGGATCACACTGCTACAGGGAGGCTGAAAACCTGGATCACACAGCTGCAGGGAGAGGTGAACACCTGAATCATATTGCTACAGGAAGCAGAGAACACCTGGATCACACTACTACAGGGAGTGGAGAACACCTTGATCACACTGCTACATTGAGTGGTGAACACCTGGATCACACCGCTACAGAGAGAGGTGAACACCTGGATCACACTGCTACAGGGAGTGGTGAAAACCTGGATTACACAGGTATAGGGAGTAGTGAACACCTGGATCACACAGCTACAGGGAGTGGTGAACACCTGGATCACACTGCTACAGGGAGTGGTGAACACCTGGAATCTACTGCTGCAGGGAGTGGTGAACGCCTGGATCACACAGCTACAGGGAGTGGTGAACACCTGGATCACACTGCTACAGGGAGAGGTGAAAACCTGGATCACAATGCTACAGGGAGTGGTGAACACCTGGAATCTACTGCTGCAGGGAGTGGTGAACGCCTGGATCACACAGCTACAGGGAGTGGTGAACACCTGGATCACACTGCTACAGGGAGTGGTGAACACCTGGATCAACCTGCTACAGGGGGTGGTGAACACCAGGATCACAATGCTACAGGGAGAGTTGAACACCAAGATCACACTGCTACAGGAAGTGGTGAACACAGGGATCACACTGCTACAGGGAGGCTGAAAACCTGGATCACACAGCTACAGGGAGAGGTGAACACCTGGATCATACTGCTACAGGAAGCAGAGGACACCTGGATCACACTACTACAGGGAGTGGAGAACACCTTGATCACACTGCTACATTGAGTGGTGAACACCTGGATCACACAGCTACAGGGAGAGGTGAACACCTGGATCACACTGCTACAGGGAGTGGTGAAAACCTGGATCACACAGATATAGGGAGTAGTGAACACCTGGATCACACTGCTACAGGGAGTGGTGAACACCTGGATCACACTGCTACAGGGAGAGGTGAACACCTGGATCAAACTGCTACAGGGGGTGGTGAACACCAGGATCACAATGCTACAGGAAGTTGTGAACACAGCGATCACACTGCTACAGGGAGGCTGAAAACCTGGATCACACAGCTACAGGGAGAGGTGAACACCTGGATCATACTGCTACAGGAAGCAGAGAACACCTGGATCACACTACTACAGGGAGTGGAGAACACCTTGATCACACTGCTACATTGAGTGGTGAACACCTGGATCACACCGCTACAGGGAGAGGTGAACACCTGGATCACACTGCTACAGGGAGTGGTGAAAACCTGGATTACACAGCTATAGGGAGTAGTGAACACCTGGATCACACTGCTACAGGGAGTGGTGAACACCTGGATCACACTGCTACAGGGAGTGGTGAACACCTGGAATCTACTGCTGCAGGGAGTGGTGAACGCCTGGATCACACAGCTACAGGGAGAGGTGAACACCTGGATCACACTGCTACAGCGAGAGGTGAAAACCTGGATCACAATGCTACAGGGAGTGGTGAACACCTGGATCACACTGCTACAGGGAGAGGTGAACACCTGGATCACACTGCTACAGGGGGTGGTGAACACCTGGATCAAACTGCTACAGGGGGTGGTGAACACAAGGTTCACAATGCTACAGGAAGTGGTGAACACAGGGATCACACTGCTACAGGGAGGCTGAAAACCTGGATCACACAGCTACAGGGAGAGGTGAACACCTGGATCATACTGCTACAGGAAGCAGAGAACACCTGGATCACACTACTACAGGGAGTGGAGAACACCTTGATCACACTGCTACATTGAGTGGTGAACTCCTGGATCACACAGCTACAGGGAGAGGTGAACACCTGGATCACACTGCTACAGGGAGTGGTGAAAACCTGGATCACACAGCTATAGGGAGTAGTGAACACCTGGATCACACTGCTACAGGGAGTGGTGAACACCTGGATCAAACTGCTACAGGGGGTGGTGAACACCAGGATCACAATGCTACAGGGAGAGGTGAACACCAAGATCATACTGCTACAGGAAGTGGTGAACACAGGGATCACACTGCTACAGGGAGGCTGAAAACCTGGATCACACAGCTACAGGGAGAGGTGAACACCTGGATCCTACTGCTACAGGAAGCAGAGAACACCTGGATCACACTACTACAGGGAGTGGAGAACACCTTGATCACACTGCTACATTGAGTGGTGAACACCTGGATCACACCGCTACAGGGAGAGGTGAACACCTGGATCACACTGCTACAGGGAGTGGTGAAAACCTGGATCACACAGCTATAGGGAGTAGTGAACACCTGGATCACACTGCTACAGGGAGTGGTGAACACCTGGATCACACTGCTACAGGGAGAGTTGAACACCTGGATCAAACTGCTACAGGGGGTGGTGAACACCAGGATCACAATGCTACAGGAAGTTGTGAACACAGGGATCACACTGCTACAGGGAGGCTGAAAACCTGGATCACACAGCTGCAGGGAGAGGTGAACACCTGAATCATACTGCTACAGGAAGCAGAGAACACCTGGATCACACTACTACAGGGAGTGGAGAACACCTTGATCACACTGCTACATTGAGTGGTGAACACCTGGATCACACCGCTACAGGGAGAGGTGAACACCTGGATCACACTGCTACAGGGAGTGGTGAAAACCTTGATTACACAGCTATAGGGAGTAGTGAACACCTGGATCACACTGCTACAGGGAGTGGTGAACACCTGGAATCTACTGCTGCAGGGAGTGGTGAACGCCTGGATCACACAGCTACAGGGAGTGGTGAACACCTGGATCACACTGCTACAGGGGGTGGTGAACACCTGGATCAAACTGCTACAGGGAGTGGTGAACACCAGGTTCACAATGCTACAGGAAGTGGTGAACACAGGGATCACACTGTTACAGGGAGGCTGAAAACCTGGATCACACAGCTACAGGGAGAGGTGAACACCTGGAACATACTGCTGCAGGAAGCAGAGAACACCTGGATCACACTACTACAGGGAGTGGAGAACACCTTGATCACACTGCTACATTGAGTGGTGAACACCTGGATCACACCGCTACAGGGAGAGGTGAACACCTGGATCACACTGCTACAGGGAGTGGTGAAAACCTGGATTACACAGCTATAGGGAGTAGTGAACACCTGGATCACACTGCTACAGGGAGTGGTGAACACCTGGATCACACTGCTACAGGGAGTGGTGAACACCTGGAATCTACTGCTGCAGGGAGTGGTGAACGCCTGGATCACACAGCTACAGGGAGTGGTGAACACCTGGATCACACTGCTACAGGGAGTGGTGAACACCTGGATCAACCTGCTACAGGGGGTGGTGAACACCAGGATCACAATGCTACAGGGAGAGTTGAACACCAAGATCACACTGCTACAGGAAGTGGTGAACACAGGGATCACACTGCTACAGGGAGGCTGAAAACCTGGATCACACAGCTACTGGGAGAGGTGAACACCTGGATCATACTGCTACAGGAAGCAGAGGACACCTGGATCACACTACTACAGGGAGTGGAGAACACCTTGATCACACTGCTACATTGAGTGGTGAACACCTGGATCACACAGCTACAGGGAGAGGTGAACACCTGGATCACACTGCTACAGGGAGTGGTGAAAACCTGGATCACACAGCTATAGGGAGTAGTGAACACCTGGATCACACTGCTACAGGGAGTGGTGAACACCTGGATCACACTGCTACAGGGAGAGGTGAACACCTGGATCAAACTGCTACAGGGGGTGGTGAACACCAGGATCACAATGCTACAGGAAGTTGTGAACACAGGGATCACACTGCTACAGGGAGGCTGAAAACCTGGATCACACAGCTACAGGGAGAGGTGAACACCTGGATCATACTGCTACAGGAAGCAGAGAACACCTGGATCACACTACTACAGGGAGTGGAGAACACCTTGATCACACTGCTACATTGAGTGGTGAACACCTGGATCACACCGCTACAGGGAGAGGTGAACACCTGGATCACACTGCTACAGGGAGTGGTGAAAACCTGGATTACACAGCTATAGGGAGTAGTGAACACCTGGATCACACTGCTACAGGGAGTGGTGAACACCTGGATCACACTGCTACAGGGAGTGGTGAACACCTGGAATCTACTGCTGCAGGGAGTGGTGAACGCCTGGATCACACAGCTACAGGGAGAGGTGAACACCTGGATCACACTGCTACAGGGAGAGGTGAAAACCTGGATCACAATGCTACAGGGAGTGGTGAACACCTGGATCACACTGCTACAGGGAGAGGTGAATACCTGGATCACACTGCTACAGGGGGTGGTGAACACCTGGATCAAACTGCTACAGGGGGTGGTGAACACAAGGTTCAGAATGCTACAGGAAGTGGTGAACACAGGGATCACACTGCTACAGGGAGGCTGAAAACCTGGATCACACAGCTACAGGGAGAGGTGAACACCTGGATCATACTGCTACAGGAAGCAGAGAACACCTGGATCACACTACTACAGGGAGTGGAGAACACCTTGATCACACTGCTACATTGAGTGGTGAACTCCTGGATCACACAGCTACAGGGAGAGGTGAACACCTGGATCACACTGCTACAGGGAGTGGTGAAAACCTGGATCACACAGCTATAGGGAGTAGTGAACACCTGGATCACACTGCTACAGGGAGTGGTGAACACCTGGATCACACTGCTACAGGGAGTGGTGAACACCTGGATCACACTGCTACAGGGAGAGGTGAACACCTGGATCACACTGCTACAGGGAGTGTTGAAAACTTGGATCACACTGCCATAGGGAGTGGTGAACACCTGGATCACACTGGTACAGGGAGTGGTGAATACCTGGATCACACTGCTACAGGGAGTGGTGAACACCTGGATCACTCTGCCATAGGGAGTGGTGAACACCTGGATCACACTGGTACAGGGAGTGGTGAACATCTGGATCACACTGCTACAGGGAGACGTGAACATCTGGATCACACTGCTACAGGGAGTGGTGAACACCTGGATCACACTGCTACAGGGAGTGGTGAACACCTGGATCACTCTGCCATAGGGAGTGGTGAACACCTGGATCACACTGCTACAGGGAGTGGTGAACACAGGGATCACATTGCTACATGAAGTGGTGAACACCTGGATCACACTGCTACAGGGAGTGGTGAACACCTGGATCAAACAGCTACAGGGAGAGGTGAACACCTGGATAACACTGCTACAGGGAGTAGAGAGCACCTGGATCACACTGCCACAGGGAGAGGTGAACACCTGAATCACACTGCTACAGGGAGTAGTGAACACCTGGATCACACTGCTACAGGGAGTGGTGAACACCTGGATCACACTGCTACAGGGAGACATGAACACCTGGATCACACTGGTATAGGGAGTGGTGAACACCTGGATCACACTGCTACAGGGAGTGGTGAACACTCTGGATCATATTGCTACAGGGAGTGGTGAACACCTGGATCACACTGCTACAGGGAGTAGTGAACACCTGGATCACACTGCTACAGGGAGTGGTGAACACCTGGATCACACTGCTGCAGGGACTGGTGAACACCTGGATCATGCTGTTATAGGGAGTTGTGAACACCTGCATCACACTACTACAGGAAGTGGTGAAAACCTGGGTCACACTTCTACAGGAAGTGTTGAACGCCTGGATCATACTTTTACAGGGAGAGGTGAACACCTGGATCACACTGCTACAGGGGGTGGTGAACACCTGGATCAAACTGCTACAGGGGGTGGTGAACACAAGGTTCACAATGCTACAGGAAGTGGTGAACACAGGGATCACACTGCTACAGGGAGGCTGAAAACCTGGATCACACAGCTACAGGGAGAGGTGAACACCTGGATCATACTGCTACAGGAAGCAGAGAACACCTGGATCACACTACTACAGGGAGTGGAGAACACCTTGATCACACTGCTACATTGAGTGGTGAACTCCTGGATCACACAGCTACAGGGAGAGGTGAACACCTGGATCACACTGCTACAGGGAGTGGTGAAAACCTGGATCACACAGCTATAGGGAGTAGTGAACACCTGGATCACACTGCTACAGGGAGTGGTGAACACCTGGATCAAACTGCTACAGGGGGTGGTGAACACCAGGATCACAATGCTACAGGGAGAGGTGAACACCAAGATCACACTGCTACAGGAAGTGGTGAACACAGGGATCACACTGCTACAGGGAGGCTGAAAACCTGGATCACACAGCTACAGGGAGAGGTGAACACCTGGATCATACTGCTACAGGAAGCAGAGAACACCTGGATCACACTACTACAGGGAGTTGAGAACACCTTGATCACACTGCTACATTGAGTGGTGAACACCTGGATCACACCGCTACAGGGAGAGGTGAACACCTGGATCACACTGCTACAGGGAGTGGTGAAAACCTGGATCACACAGCTATAGGGAGTAGTGAACACCTGGATCACACTGCTACAGGGAGTGGTGAACACCTGGATCACACTGCTACAGGGAGAGTTGAACACCTGGATCAAACTGCTACAGGGGGTGGTGAACACCAGGATCACAATGCTACAGGAAGTTGTGAACACAGGGATCACACTGCTACAGGGAGGCTGAAAACCTGGATCACACAGCTGCAGGGAGAGGTGAACACCTGAATCATACTGCTACAGGAAGCAGAGAACACCTGGATCACACTACTACAGGGAGTGGAGAACACCTTGATCACACTGCTACATTGAGTGGTGAACACCTGGATCACACCGCTACAGGGAGAGGTGAACACCTGGATCACACTGCTACAGGGAGTGGTGAAAACCTTGATTACACAGCTATAGGGAGTAGTGAACACCTGGATCACACTGGTACAGGGAGTGGTGAACACCTGGAATCTACTGCTGCAGGGAGTGGTGAACGCCTGGATCACACAGCTACAGGGAGTGGTGAACACCTGGATCACACTGCTACAGGGAGAGGTGAAAACCTGGATCACAATGCTACAGGGAGTGGTGAACACCTGGATCACACTGCTACAGGGAGAGGTGAACAGCTAGATCACACTGCTACAGGGGGTGGTGAACACCTGGATCAAACTGCTACAGGGAGTGGTGAACACCAGGTTCACAATGCTACAGGAAGTGGTGAACACAGGGATCACACTGCTACAGGGAGGCTGAAAACCTGGATCACACAGCTACAGGGAGAGGTGAACACCTGGAACATACTGCTGCAGGAAGCAGAGAACACCTGGATCACACTACTACAGGGAGTGGAGAACACCTTGATCACACTGCTACATTGAGTGGTGAACACCTGGATCACACCGCTACAGGGAGAGGTGAACACCTGGATCACACTGCTACAGGGAGTGGTGAAAACCTGGATTACACAGCTATAGGGAGTAGTGAACACCTGGATCACACTGCTACAGGGAGTGGTGAACACCTGGATCACACTGCTACAGGGAGTGGTGAACACCTGGAATCTACTGCTGCAGGGAGTGGTGAACGCCTGGATCACACAGCTACAGGGAGTGGTGAACACCTGGATCACACTGCTACAGGGAGTGGTGAACACCTGGATCAACCTGCTACAGGGGGTGGTGAACACCAGGATCACAATGCTACAGGGAGAGTTGAACACCAAGATCACACTGCTACAGGAAGTGGTGAACACAGGGATCACACTGCTACAGGGAGGCTGAAAACCTGGATCACACAGCTACTGGGAGAGGTGAACACCTGGATCATACTGCTACAGGAAGCAGAGGACACCTGGATCACACTACTACAGGGAGTGGAGAACACCTTGATCACACTGCTACATTGAGTGGTGAACACCTGGATCACACAGCTACAGGGAGAGGTGAACACCTGGATCACACTGCTACAGGGAGTGGTGAAAACCTGGATCACACAGCTATAGGGAGTAGTGAACACCTGGATCACACTGCTACAGGGAGTGGTGAACACCTGGATCACACTGCTACAGGGAGAGGTGAACACCTGGATCAATCTGCTACAGGGGGTGGTGAACACCAGGATCACAATGCTACAGGAAGTTGTGAACACAGGGATCACACTGCTACAGGGAGGCTGAAAACCTGGATCACACAGCTACAGGGAGTGGTGAACACCTGGATCATACTGCTACAGGAAGCAGAGAACACCTGGATCACACTACTACAGGGAGTGGAGAACACCTTGATCACACTGCTACATTGAGTGGTGAACACCTGGATCACACCGCTACAGGGAGAGGTGAACACCTGGATCACACTGCTACAGGGAGTGGTGAAAACCTGGATTACACAGCTATAGGGAGTAGTGAACACCTGGATCACACTGCTACAGGGAGTGGTGAACACCTGGATCACACTGCTACAGGGAGTGGTGAACACCTGGAATCTACTGCTGCAGGGAGTGGTGAACGCCTGGATCACACAGCTACAGGGAGAGGTGAACACCTGGATCACACTGCTACAGGGAGAGGTGAAAACCTGGATCACAATGCTACAGGGAGTGGTGAACACCTGGATCACACTGCTACAAGGAGAGGTGAACACCTGGATCACACTGCTACAGGGGGTGGTGAACACCTGGATCAAACTGCTACAGGGGGTGGTGAACACAAGGTTCACAATGCTACAGGAAGTGGTGAACACAGGGATCACACTGCTACAGGGAGGCTGAAAACCTGGATCACACAGCTACAGGGAGAGGTGAACACCTGGATCATACTGCTACAGGAAGCAGAGAACACCTGGATCACACTACTACAGGGAGTGGAGAACACCTTGATCACACTGCTACATTGAGTGGTGAACTCCTGGATCACACAGCTACAGGGAGAGGTGAACACCTGGATCACACTGCTACAGGGAGTGGTGAAAACCTGGATCACACAGCTATAGGGAGTAGTGAACACCTGGATCACACTGCTACAGGGAGTGGTGAACACCTGGATCACACTGCTACAGGGAGTGGTGAACACCTGGATCACACTGCTACAGGGAGAGGTGAACACCTGGATCACACTGCTACAGGGAGTGTTGAAAACTTGGATCACACTGCCATAGGGAGTGGTGAACACCTGGATCACACTGGTACAGGGAGTGGTGAATACCTGGATCACACTGCTACAGGGAGTGGTGAACACCTGGATCACTCTGCCATAGGGAGTGGTGAACACCTGGATCACACTGGTACAGGGAGTGGTGAACATCTGGATCACACTGCTACAGGGAGACGTGAACATCTGGATCACACTGCTACAGGGAGTGGTGAACACCTGGATCACACTGCTACAGGGAGTGGTGAACACCTGGATCACTCTGCCATAGGGAGTGGTGAACACCTGGATCACACTGCTACAGGGAGTGGTGAACACAGGGATCACATTGCTACATGAAGTGGTGAACACCTGGATCACACTGCTACAGGGAGTGGTGAACACCTGGATCAAACAGCTACAGGGAGAGGTGAACACCTGGATAACACTGCTACAGGGAGTAGAGAGCACCTGGATCACACTGCCACAGGGAGAGGTGAACACCTGAATCACACTGCTACAGGGAGTAGTGAACACCTGGATCACACTGCTACAGGGAGTGGTGAACACCTGGATCACACTGCTACAGGGAGACATGAACACCTGGATCACACTGGTATAGGGAGTGGTGAACACCTGGAACACACTGCTACAGGGAGTGGTGAACACTCTGGATCATATTGCTACAGGGAGTGGTGAACACCTGGATCACACTGCTACAGGGAGTAGTGAACACCTGGATCACACTGCTACAGGGAGTGGTGAACACCTGGATCACACTGCTGCAGGGACTGGTGAACACCTGGATCATGCTGTTATAGGGAGTTGTGAACACCTGCATCACACTACTACAGGAAGTGGTGAAAACCTGGGTCACACTTCTACAGGAAGTGTTGAACGCCTGGATCATACTTTTACAGGGAGTGGTGAACACCTGGATCACACTTGTATAGGGAGTGGCGAACACCTGGATCACACTGCTGCAGGGAGTTGTGAACACCTGGAATCTATTGCTGCAGGGAGTGGAGAACACCTGGATCACACTGCTACAGGGAGTGGTGAACACATGCATCACACTGCTACAGGGGGTGGTGAACACCCAGATCACACTGCTATAGGGAGTGGTGAACACCTGGATCACACTGCTATGGGCAGTGGTGAACACCTGGATCACACTGCTACAGGGAGTGGTGAACACCTGGATCAAACTGCTACAGGGGGTGGTGAACACCAGGATCACAATGCTACAGGGAGAGGTGAACACCAAGATCACACTGCTACAGGAAGTGGTGAACACAGGGATCACACTGCTACAGGGAGGCTGAAAACCTGGATCACACAGCTGCAGGGAGAGGTGAACACCTGAATCATACTGCTACAGGAAGCAGAGAACACCTGGATCACACTACTACAGGGAGTGGAGAACACCTTGATCACACTGCTACATAGAGTGGTGAACACCTGGATCACACCGCTACAGGGAGAGGTGAACACCTGGATCACACTGCTACAGGGAGTGGTGAAAACCTGGATTACACAGCTATAGGGAGTAGTGAACACCTGGATCACACTGCTACAGGGAGTGGTGAACACCTGGAATCTACTGCTGCAGGGAGTGGTGAACGCCTGGATCACACAGCTACAGGGAGTGGTGAACACCTGGATCACACTGCTACAGGGAGAGGTGAAAACCTGGATCACAATGCTACAGGGAGTGGTGAACACCTGGATCACACTGCTACAGGGAGAGGTGAACACCTGGATCACACTGCTACAGGGAGTGGTGAACACCTGGAATCTACTGCTGCAGGGAGTGGTGAACGCCTGGATCACACAGCTACAGGGAGTGGTGAACACCTGGATCACACTGCTACAGGGAGTGGTGAACACCTGGATCAACCTGCTACAGGGGGTGGTGAACACCAGGATCACAATGCTACAGGGAGAGTTGAACACCAAGATCACACTGCTACAGGAAGTGGTGAACACAGGGATCACACTGCTACAGGGAGGCTGAAAACCTGGATCACACAGCTACAGGGAGAGGTGAACACCTGGATCATACTGCTACAGGAAGCAGAGAACACCTGGATCACACTACTACAGGGAGTGGAGAACACCTTGATCACACTGCTACATTGAGTGGTGAACACCTGGATCACACAGCTACAGGGAGAGGTGAACACCTGGATCACACTGCTGCAGGGAGTGGTGAAAACCTGGATCACACAGCTATAGGGAGTAGTGAACACCTGGATCACACTGCTACAGGGAGTGGTGAACACCTGGATCACACTGCTACAGGGAGAGGTGAACACCTGGATCAAACTGCTACAGGGGGTGGTGAACACCAGGATCACAATGCTACAGGAAGTTGTGAACACAGGGATCACACTGCTACAGGGAGGCTGAAAACCTGGATCACACAGCTACAGGGAGAGGTGAACACCTGGATCATACTGCTACAGGAAGCAGAGAACACCTGGATCACACTACTACAGGGAGTGGAGAACACCTTGATCACACTGCTACATTGAGTGGTGAACACCTGGATCACACCGCTACAGGGAGAGGTGAACACCTGGATCACACTGCTACAGGGAGTGGTGAAAACCTGGATTACACAGCTATAGGGAGTAGTGAACACCTGGATCACACTGCTACAGGGAGTGGTGAACACCTGGATCACACTGCTACAGGGAGTGGTGAACACCTGGAATCTACTGCTGCAGGGAGTGGTGAACGCCTGGATCACACAGCTATAGGGAGTAGTGAACACCTGGATCACACTGCTACAGGGAGTGGTGAACACCTGGATCACACTGCTACAGGGAGAGGTGAACACCTGGATCAAACTGCTACAGGGGGTGGTGAACACCAGGATCACAATGCTACAGGAAGTTGTGAACACAGGGATCACACTGCTACAGGGAGGCTGAAAACCTGGATCACACAGCTACTGGGAGAGGTGAACACCTGGATCATACTGCTACAGGAAGCAGAGAACACCTGGATCACACTACTACAGGGAGTGGAGAACACCTTGATCACACTGCTACATTGAGTGGTGAACACCTGGATCACACCGCTACAGGGAGAGGTGAACACCTGGATCACACTGCTACAGGGAGTGGTGAAAACCTGGATTACACAGCTATAGGGAGTAGTGAACACCTGGATCACACTGCTACAGGGAGTGGTGAACACCTGGAATCTACTGCTGCAGGGAGTGGTGAACGCCTGGATCACACAGCTACAGGAAGTGGTGAACACAGGGATCACACTGCTACAGGGAGGCTGAAAACCTGGATCACACAGCTACAGGGAGAGGTGAACACCTGGAACATACTGCTGCAGGAAGCAGAGAACACCTGGATCACACTACTACAGGGAGTGGAGAACACCTTGATCACACTGCTACATTGAGTGGTGAACACCTGGATCACACCGCTACAGGGAGAGGTGAACACCTGGATCACACTGCTACAGGGAGTGGTGAAAACCTGGATTACACAGCTATAGGGAGTAGTGAACACCTGGATCACACTGCTACAGGGAGTGGTGAACACCTGGATCACACTGCTACAGGGAGTGGTGAACACCTGGAATCTACTGCTGCAGGGAGTGGTGAACGCCTGGATCACACAGCTACAGGGAGTGGTGAACACCTGGATCAGACTGCTACAGGGAGTGGTGAACACCTGGATCAACCTGCTACAGGGGGTGGTGAACACCAGGATCACAATGCTACAGGGAGAGTTGAACACCAAGATCACACTGCTACAGGAAGTGGTGAACACAGGGATCACACTGCTACAGGGAGGCTGAAAACCTGGATCACACAGCTACAGGGAGAGGTGAACACCTGGATCATACTGCTACAGGAAGCAGAGGACACCTGGATCACACTACTACAGGGAGTGGAGAACACCTTGATCACACTGCTACATTGAGTGGTGAACACCTGGATCACACAGCTACAGGGAGAGGTGAACACCTGGATCACACTGCTACAGGGAGTGGTGAAAACCTGGATCACACAGCTATAGGGAGTAGTGAACACCTGGATCACACTGCTACAGGGAGTGGTGAACACCTGGATCACACTGCTACAGGGAGAGGTGAACACCTGGATCAAACTGCTACAGGGGGTGGTGAACACCAGGATCACAATGCGACAGGAAGTTGTGAACACAGGGATCACACTGCTACAGGGAGGCTGAAAACCTGGATCACACAGCTACAGGGAGAGGTGAACACCTGGATCATACTGCTACAGGAAGCAGAGAACACCTGGATCACACTACTACAGGGAGTGGAGAACACCTTGATCACACTGCTACATTGAGTGGTGAACACCTGGATCACACCGCTACAGGGAGAGGTGAACACCTGGATCACACTGCTACAGGGAGTGGTGAAAACCTGGATTACACAGCTATAGGGAGTAGTGAACACCTGGATCACACTGCTACAGGGAGTGGTGAACACCTGGATCACACTGCTACAGGGAGTGGTGAACACCTGGAATCTACTGCTGCAGGGAGTGGTGAACGCCTGGATCACACAGCTACAGGGAGAGGTGAACACCTGGATCACACTGCTACAGCGAGAGGTGAAAACCTGGATCACAATGCTACAGGGAGTGGTGAACACCTGGATCACACTGCTACAGGGAGAGGTGAACACCTGGATCACACTGCTACAGGGGGTGGTGAACACAAGGTTCACAATGCTACAGGAAGAGGTGAACACAGGGATCACACTGCTACAGGGAGGCTGAAAACCTGGATCACACAGCTACAGGGAGAGGTGAACACCTGGATCATACTGCTACAGGAAGCAGAGAACACCTGGATCACACTACTACAGGGAGTGGAGAACACCTTGATCACACTGCTACATTGAGTGGTGAACTCCTGGATCACACAGCTACAGGGAGAGGTGAACACCTGGATCACACTGCTACAGGGAGTGGTGAAAACCTGGATCACACAGCTATAGGGAGTAGTGAACACCTGGATCACACTGCTACAGGGAGTGGTGAACACCTGGATCAAACTGCTACAGGGGGTGGTGAACACCAGGATCACAATGCTACAGGGAGAGGTGAACACCAAGATCACACTGCTACAGGAAGTGGTGAACACAGGGATCACACTGCTACAGGGACGCTGAAAACCTGGATCACACAGCTACAGGGAGAGGTGAACACCTGGATCATACTGCTACAGGAAGCAGAGGACACCTGGATCACACTACTACAGGGAGTGGAGAACACCTTGATCACACTGCTACATTGAGTGGTGAACACCTGGATCACACAGCTACAGGGAGAGGTGAACACCTGGATCACACTGCTACAGGGAGTGGTGAAAACCTGGATCACACAGCTATAGGGAGTAGTGAACACCTGGATCACACTGCTACAGGGAGTGGTGAACACCTGGATCACACTGCTACAGGGAGAGGTGAACACCTGGATCAAACTGCTACAGGGGGTGGTGAACACCAGGATCACAATGCTACAGGAAGTTGTGAACACAGGGATCACACTGCTACAGGGAGGCTGAAAACCTGGATCACACAGCTACAGGGAGAGGTGAACACCTGGATCATACTGCTACAGGAAGCAGAGAACACCTGGATCACACTACTACAGGGAGTGGAGAACACCTTGATCACACTGCTACATTGAGTGGTGAACACCTGGATCACACCGCTACAGGGAGAGGTGAACACCTGGATCACACTGCTACAGGGAGTGGTGAAAACCTGGATTACACAGCTATAGGGAGTAGTGAACACCTGGATCACACTGCTACAGGGAGTGGTGAACACCTGGATCACACTGCTACAGGGAGTGGTGAACACCTGGAATCTACTGCTGCAGGGAGTGGTGAACGCCTGGATCACACAGCTACAGGGAGAGGTGAACACCTGGATCACACTGCTACAGGGAGAGGTGAAAACCTGGATCACAATGCTACAGGGAGTGGTGAACACCTGGATCACACTGCTACAGGGAGAGGTGAACACCTGGATCACACTGCTACAGGGGGTGGTGAACACCTGGATCAAACTGCTACAGGGGGTGGTGAACACAAGGTTCACAATGCTACAGGAAGTGGTGAACACAGGGATCACACTGCTACAGGGAGGCTGAAAACCTGGATCACACAGCTACAGGGAGAGGTGAACACCTGGATCATACTGCTACAGGAAGCAGAGAACACCTGGATCACACTACTACAGGGAGTGGAGAACACCTTGATCACACTGCTACATTGAGTGGTGAACTCCTGGATCACACAGCTACAGGGAGAGGTGAACACCTGGATCACACTACTACAGGGAGTGGTGAAAACCTGGATCACACAGCTATAGGGAGTAGTGAACACCTGGATCACACTGCTACAGGGAGTGGTGAACACCTGGATCACACTGCTACAGGGAGTGGTGAACACCTGGATCACACTGCTACAGGGAGAGGTGAACACCTGGATCACACTGCTACAGGGAGTGTTGAAAACTTGGATCACACTGCCATAGGGAGTGGTGAACACCTGGATCACTCTGCCATAGGGAGTGGTGAACACCTGGATCACACTGGTACAGGGAGTGGTGAACATCTGGATCACACTGCTACAGGGAGACGTGAACATCTGGATCACACTGCTACAGGGAGTGGTGAACACCTGGATCACACTGCTACAGGGAGTGGTGAACACCTGGATCACTCTGCCATAGGGAGTGGTGAACACCTGGATCACACTGCTACAGGGAGTGGTGAACACAGGGATCACATTGCTACATGAAGTGGTGAACACCTGGATCACACTGCTACAGGGAGTGATGAACACCTGGATCAAACAGCTACAGGGAGAGGTGAACACCTGGATAACACTGCTACAGGGAGTAGAGAGCACCTGGATCACACTGCCACAGGGAGAGGTGAACACCTGAATCACACTGCTACAGGGAGTAGTGAACACCTGGATCACACTGCTACAGGGAGTGGTGAACACCTGGATCACACTGCTACAGGGAGACATGAACACCTGGATCACACTGGTATAGGGAGTGGTGAACACCTGGATCACACTGCTACAGGGAGTGGTGAACACTCTGGATCATATTGCTACAGGGAGTGGTGAACACCTGGATCACACTGCTACAGGGAGTAGTGAACACCTGGATCACACTGCTGCAGGGACTGGTGAACACCTGGATCATGCTGTTATAGGGAGTTGTGAACACCTGCATCACACTACTACAGGAAGTGGTGAACACCTGGGTCACACTTCTACAGGAAGTGTTGAACGCCTGGATCATACTTTTACAGGGGGTGGAGAACACCTGGATCACACTTGTATAGGGAGTGGCGAACACCTGGATCACACTGCTGCAGGGAGTTGTGAACACCTGGAATCTATTGCTGCAGGGAGTGGAGAACACCTGGATCACACTGCTACAGGGAGTGGTGAACACATGCATCACACTGCTACAGGGGGTGGTGAACACCCAGATCACACTGCTATAGGGAGTGGTGAACACCTGGATCACACTGCTATAGGCAGTGGTGAACACCTGGATCACACTGCTACAGGGAGTGGTGAACACCTGGATCAAACTGCTACAGGGGGTGGTGAACACCAGGATCACAATGCTACAGGGAGAGGTGAACACCAAGATCACACTGCTACAGGAAGTGGTGAACACAGGGATCACACTGCTACAGGGAGGCTGAAAACCTGGATCACACAGCTACAGGGAGAGGTGAACACCTGGATCATACTGCTACAGGAAGCAGAGAACACCTGGATCACACTACTACAGGGAGTGGAGAACACCTTGATCACACTGCTACATTGAGTGGTGAACACCTGGATCACACAGCTACAGGGAGAGGTGAACACCTGGATCACACTGCTACAGGGAGTGGTGAAAACCTGGATCACACAGCTATAGGGAGTAGTGAACACCTGGATCACACTGCTACAGGGAGTGGTGAACACCTGGATCACACTGCTACAGGGAGAGTTGAACACCTGGATCAAACTGCTACAGGGGGTGGTGAACACCAGGATCACAATGCTACAGGAAGTTGTGAACACAGGGATCACACTGCTACAGGGAGGCTGAAAACCTGGATCACACAGCTGCAGGGAGAGGTGAACACCTGAATCATACTGCTACAGGAAGCAGAGAACACCTGGATCACACTACTACAGGGAGTGGAGAACACCTTGATCACACTGCTACATTGAGTGGTGAACACCTGGATCACACCGCTACAGGGAGAGGTGAACACCTGGATCACACTGCTACAGGGAGTGGTGAAAACCTGGATTACACAGCTATAGGGAGTAGTGAACACCTGGATCACACTGCTACAGGGAGTGGTGAACACCTGGAATCTACTGCTGCAGGGAGTGGTGAACGCCTGAATCACACAGCTACAGGGAGTGGTGAACACCTGGATCACACTGCTACAGGGAGAGGTGAAAACCTGGATCACAATGCTACAGGGAGTGGTGAACACCTGGATCACACTGCTACAGGGAGAGGTGAACACCTAGATCACACTGCTACAGGGGGTGGTGAACACCTGGATCAAACTGCTACAGGGAGTGGTGAACACCAGGTTCACAATGCTACAGGAAGTGGTGAACACAGGGATCACACTGCTACAGGGAGGCTGAAAACCTGGATCACACAGCTACAGGGAGAGGTGAACACCTGGAACATACTGCTGCAGGAAGCAGAGAACACCTGGATCACACTACTACAGGGAGTGGAGAACACCTTGATCACACTGCTACATTGAGTGGTGAACACCTGGATCACACCGCTACAGGGAGAGGTGAACACCTGGATCACACTGCTACAGGGAGTGGTGAAAACCTGGATTACACAGCTATAGGGAGTAGTGAACACCTGGATCACACTGCTACAGGGAGTGGTGAACACCTGGATCACACTGCTACAGGGAGTGGTGAACACCTGGAATCTACTGCTGCAGGGAGTGGTGAACGCCTGGATCACACAGCTACAGGGAGTGGTGAACACCTGGATCACACTGCTACAGGGAGTGGTGAACACCTGGATCAACCTGCTACAGGGGGTGGTGAACACCAGGATCACAATGCTACAGGGAGAGTTGAACACCAAGATCACACTGCTACAGGAAGTGGTGAACACAGGGATCACACTGCTACAGGGAGGCTGAAAACCTGGATCACACAGCTACAGGGAGAGGTGAACACCTGGATCATACTGCTACAGGAAGCAGAGGACACCTGGATCACACTACTACAGGGAGTGGAGAACACCTTGATCACACTGCTACATTGAGTGGTGAACACCTGGATCACACAGCTACAGGGAGAGGTGAACACCTGGATCACACTGCTACAGGGAGTGGTGAAAACCTGGATCACACAGCTATAGGGAGTAGTGAACACCTGGATCACACTGCTACAGGGAGTGGTGAACACCTGGATCACACTGCTACAGGGAGAGGTGAACACCTGGATCAAACTGCTACAGGGGGTGGTGAACACCAGGATCACAATGCTACAGGAAGTTGTGAACACAGGGATCACACTGCTACAGGGAGGCTGAAAACCTGGATCACACAGCTACAGGGAGAGGTGAACACCTGGATCATACTGCTACAGGAAGCAGAGAACACCTGGATCACACTACTACAGGGAGTGGAGAACACCTTGATCACACTGCTACATTGAGTGGTGAACACCTGGATCACACCGCTACAGGGAGAGGTGAACACCTGGATCACACTGCTACAGGGAGTGGTGAAAACCTGGATTACACAGCTATAGGGAGTAGTGAACACCTGGATCACACTGCTACAGGGAGTGGTGAACACCTGGATCACACTGCTACAGGGAGTGGTGAACACCTGGAATCTACTGCTGCAGGGAGTGGTGAACGCCTGGATCACACAGCTATAGGGAGTAGTGAACACCTGGATCACACTGCTACAGGGAGTGGTGAACACCTGGATCACACTGCTACAGGGAGAGGTGAACACCTGGATCAAACTGCTACAGGGGGTGGTGAACACCAGGATCACAATGCTACAGGAAGTTGTGAACACAGGGATCACACTGCTACAGGGAGGCTGAAAACCTGGATCACACAGCTACAGGGAGAGGTGAACACCTGGATCATACTGCTACAGGAAGCAGAGAACACCTGGATCACACTACTACAGGGAGTGGAGAACACCTTGATCACACTGCTACATTGAGTGGTGAACACCTGGATCACACCGCTACAGGGAGAGGTGAACACCTGGATCACACTGCTACAGGGAGTGGTGAAAACCTGGATTACACAGCTATAGGGAGTAGTGAACACCTGGATCACACTGCTACAGGGAGTGGTGAACACCTGGATCACACTGCTACAGGGAGTGGTGAACACCTGGAATCTACTGCTGCAGGGAGTGGTGAACGCCTGGATCACACAGCTACAGGGAGAGGTGAACACCTGGATCACACTGCTACAGGGAGAGGTGAAAACCTGGATCACAATGCTACAGGGAGTGGTGAACACCTGGATCACACTGCTACAGGGAGAGGTGAACACCTGGATCACACTGCTACAGGGGGTGGTGAACACCTGGATCAAACTGCTACAGGGGGTGGTGAACAGAAGGTTCACAATGCTACAGGAAGTGGTGAACACAGGGATCACACTGCTACAGGGAGGCTGAAAACCTGGATCACACAGCTACAGGGAGAGCTGAACACCTCGATCATACTGCTACAGGAAGCAGAGAACACCTGGATCACACTACTACAGGGAGTGGAGAACACCTTGATCACACTGCTACATTGAGTGGTGAACTCCTGGATCACACAGCTACAGGGAGAGGTGAACACCTGGATCACACTGCTACAGGGAGTGGTGAAAACCTGGATCACACAGCTATAGGGAGTAGTGAACACCTGGATCACACTGCTACAGGGAGTGGTGAACACCTGGATCAAACTGCTACAGGGCGTGGTGAACACCAGGATCACAATGCTACAGGGAGAGGTGAACACCAAGATCACACTGCTACAGGAAGTGGTGAACACAGGGATCACACTGCTACAGGGAGGCTGAAAACCTGGATCACACAGCTACAGGGAGAGGTGAACACCTGGATCATACTGCTACAGGAAGCAGAGAACACCTGGATCACACTACTACAGGGAGTGGAGAACACCTTGATCACACTGCTACATTGAGTGGTGAACACCTGGATCACACCGCTACAGGGAGAGGTGAACACCTGGATCACACTGCTACAGGGAGTGGTGAAAACCTGGATCACACAGCTATAGGGAGTAGTGAACACCTGGATCACACTGCTACAGGGAGTGGTGAACACCTGGATCACACTGCTACAGGGAGAGTTGAACACCTGGATCAAACTGCTACAGGGGGTGGTGAACACCAGGATCACAATGCTACAGGAAGTTGTGAACACAGGGATCACACTGCTACAGGGAGGCTGAAAACCTGGATCACACAGCTGCAGGGAGAGGTGAACACCTGAATCATACTGCTACAGGAAGCAGAGAACACCTGGATCACACTACTACAGGGAGTGGAGAACACCTTGATCACACTGCTACATTGAGTGGTGAACACCTGGATCACACCGCTACAGGGAGAGGTGAACACCTGGATCACACTGCTACAGGGAGTGGTGAAAACCTTGATTACACAGCTATAGGGAGTAGTGAACACCTGGATCACACTGCTACAGGGAGTGGTGAACACCTGGAATCTACTGCTGCAGGGAGTGGTGAACGCCTGGATCACACAGCTACAGGGAGTGGTGAACACCTGGATCACACTGCTACAGGGAGAGGTGAAAACCTGGATCACAATGCTACAGGGAGTGGTGAACACCTGGATCACACTGCTACAGGGAGAGGTGAACACCTAGATCACACTGCTACAGGGGGTGGTGAACACCTGGATCAAACTGCTACAGGGAGTGGTGAACACCAGGTTCACAATGCTACAGGAAGTGGTGAACACAGGGATCACACTGCTACAGGGAGGCTGAAAACCTGGATCACACAGCTACAGGGAGAGGTGAACACCTGGAACATACTGCTGCAGGAAGCAGAGAACACCAGGATCACACTACTACAGGGAGTGGAGAACACCTTGATCACACTGCTACATTGAGTGGTGAACACCTGGATCACACCGCTACAGGGAGAGGTGAACACCTGGATCACACTGCTACAGGGAGTGGTGAAAACCTGGATTACACAGCTATAGGGAGTAGTGAACACCTGGATCACACTGCTACAGGGAGTGGTGAACACCTGGATCACACTGCTACAGGGAGTGGTGAACACCTGGAATCTACTGCTGTAGGGAGTGGTGAACGCCTGGATCACACAGCTACAGGGAGTGGTGAACACCTGGATCACACTGCTACAGGGAGTGGTGAACACCTGGATCAACCTGCTACAGGGGGTGGTGAACACCAGGATCACAATGCTACAGGGAGAGTTGAACACCAAGATCACACTGCTACAGGAAGTGGTGAACACAGGGATCACACTGCTACAGGGAGGCTGAAAACCTGGATCACACAGCTACTAGGAGAGGTGAACACCTGGATCATACTGCTACAGGAAGCAGAGGACACCTGGATCACACTACTACAGGGAGTGGAGAACACCTTGATCACACTGCTACATTGAGTGGTGAACACCTGGATCACACAGCTACAGGGAGAGGTGAACACCTGGATCACACTGCTATAGGGAGTGGTGAAAACCTGGATCACACAGCTATAGGGAGTAGTGAACACCTGGATCACACTGCTACAGGGAGTGGTGAACACCTGGATCACACTGCTACAGGGAGAGGTGAACACCTGGATCAAACTGCTACAGGGGGTGGTGAACACCAGGATCACAATGCTACAGGAAGTTGTGAACACAGGGATCACACTGCTACAGGGAGGCTGAAAACCTGGATCACACAGCTACAGGGAGAGGTGAACACCTGGATCATACTGCTACAGGAAGCAGAGAACACCTGGATCACACTACTACAGGGAGTGGAGAACACCTTGATCACACTGCTACATTGAGTGGTGAACACCTGGATCACACCGCTACAGGGAGAGGTGAACACCTGGATCACACTGCTACAGGGAGTGGTGAAAACCTGGATTACACAGCTATAGGGAGTAGTGAACACCTGGATCACACTGCTACAGGGAGTGGTGAACACCTGGATCACACTGCTACAGGGAGTGGTGAACACCTGGAATCTACTGCTGCAGGGAGTGGTGAACGCCTGGATCACACAGCTACAGGGAGAGGTGAACACCTGGATCACACTGCTACAGGGAGAGGTGAAAACCTGGATCACAATGCTACAGGGAGTGGTGAACACCTGGATCACACTGCTACAGGGAGAGGTGAACACCTGGATCACACTGCTACAGGGGGTGGTGAACACCTGGATCAAACTGCTACAGGGGGTGGTGAACACAAGGTTCACAATGCTACAGGAAGTGGTGAACACAGGGATCACACTGCTACAGGGAGGCTGAAAACCTGGATCACACAGCTACAGGGAGAGGTGAACACCTGGATCATACTGCTACAGGAAGCAGAGAACACCTGGATCACACTACTACAGGGAGTGGAGAACACCTTGATCACACTGCTACATTGAGTGGTGAACTCCTGGATCACACAGCTACAGGGAGAGGTGAACACCTGGATCACACTGCTACAGGGAGTGGTGAAAACCTGGATCACACAGCTATAGGGAGTAGTGAACACCTGGATCACACTGCTACAGGGAGTGGTGAACACCTGGATCACACTGCTACAGGGAGTGGTGAACACCTGGATCACACTGCTACAGGGAGAGGTGAACACCTGGATCACACTGCTACAGGGAGTGTTGAAAACTTGGATCACACTGCCATAGGGAGTGGTGAACACCTGGATCACACTGGTACAGGGAGTGGTGAATACCTGGATCACACTGCTACAGGGAGTGGTGAACACCTGGATCAGTCTGCCATAGGGAGTGGTGAACACCTGGATCACACTGGTACAGGGAGTGGTGAACATCTGGATCACACTGCTACAGGGAGACGTGAACATCTGGATCACACTGCTACAGGGAGTGGTGAACACCTGGATCACACTGCTACAGGGAGTGGTGAACACCTGGATCACTCTGCCATAGGGAGTGGTGAACACCTGGATCACACTGCTACAGGGAGTGGTGAACACAGGGATCACATTGCTACATGAAGTGGTGAACACCTGGATCACACTGCTACAGGGAGTGGTGAACACCTGGATCAAACAGCTACAGGGAGAGGTGAACACCTGGATAACACTGCTACAGGGAGTAGAGAGCACCTGGATCACACTGCCACAGGGAGAGGTGAACACCTGAATCACACTGCTACAGGGAGTAGTGAACACCTGGATCACACTGCTACAGGGAGTGGTGAACACCTGGATCACACTGCTACAGGGAGACATGAACACCTGGATCACACTGGTATAGGGAGTGGTGAACACCTGGATCACACTGCTATAGGGAGTGGTGAACACTCTGGATCATATTGCTACAGGGAGTGGTGAACACCTGGATCACACTGCTACAGGGAGTAGTGAACACCTGGATCACACTGCTACAGGGAGTGGTGAACACCTGGATCACACTGCTGCAGGGACGGGTGAACACCTGGATCATGCTGTTATAGGGAGTTGTGAACACCTGCATCACACTACTACAGGAAGTGGTGAAAACCTGGGTCACACTTCTACAGGAAGTGTTGAACGCCTGGATCATACTTTTACAGGGAGTGGTGAACACCTGGATCACACTTGTATAGGAAGTGGCGAACACCTGGATCACACTGCTGCAGGGAGTTGTGAACACCTGGAATCTATTGCTGCAGGGAGTGGAGAACACCTGGATCACACTGCTACAGGGAGTGGTGAACACATGCATCACACTGCTACAGGGGGTGGTGAACACCCAGATCACACTGCTATAGGGAGTGGTGAACACCTGGATCACACTGCTATAGGCAGTGGTGAACACCTGGATCACACTGCTACAGGGAGTGGTGAACACATGGATCACTCTGCTATAGGGAGTGGTGAACACCTGGATCACACTGGTATAGGGAGTGGTGAATACCTGGATCACACTGCAATAGGGAGGGGTGAACACAGGGATCACTTTGCTACATGAAGTGGTGAACACAGGGATCACACTGCTAGAAGGAGAGGTGAACACCTGGATCACACTGCTACAGGGAGTAGAGAACACCTGGATCACACTACTACAGGGACTGGGGAACACCTGTATCACACTGCTACAGGGAGTGGTGAACACCTGCATCACTCTGCTACAGGAGTGGTGAATACCTGGATCACACTGCTACAGGGAGTGGGGAAAACCTGGATCACACTGCTGCAGTGAGTGGTGAACAGCTGTATCACACTGCTACAGGGAGTGGTGAACACCTGGATCACACTGCTACAGGGAGTGGTGAACACCTGCATCACGCTGCTACAGGGAGTGGTGAACACCTGGATCACATTGCTACAGGGAGAGGTGAACAACTGGATCATACTGGTACAGGGAGTGGTGAAAAACTGGATCACACAGCTATCGGGAGTAGTGAACACCTGATTACACTGCGACAGGGAATGGTGAACACCTGGAAAACACAGCTACAGGGAGTGGTGAACTCCTGGATCACACGTCTACAGGGAACTGTGAACACCTGCATCACTCTGCTACAGGAGTGGTGAACACCTGGATCACACAGCTACAGGGAGCGGTAAACACCTGGATCACATTGCTACAGGGAGAGGTGAACAACTGGATCATACTGGTACAGGGAGTGGTGAAAAACTGGATCACACAGCTATCGGGAGTAGTGAACACTTGATTACACTGCGACAGGGAATTGTGAACACCTGGAAAACACTGCTACACGGAGTGGTGAACACCTGGATCAGACTGCTACAGGGAGTGGTGAACTCCTGGATCACACGTCTACAGGGAATAGTGAACACCTGGATCACACTGCTACAGGGAGTGGTGAACACCTGGATCACACTGCTACAGGGAGTGGTGAACACCTGGAATCCACTGCTGCAGGGAGTGGTTAACACCTGGATCACACGTCTACAGGGAAAGGTAAACACCTGGATCACACTGCTATAGTGAGTGGTGAACACCTGGAACACACTGCTACAGGCAGTGGTGAACAAAGGGATCACACTGCTACAGGCAGTGGTGAACACTCTGAATCACACTGCTACAGGGAGTGGTGAACACCTGGATCACACTGCTACAGGGAGTGGTGAACACCTGCATCACACTGCTACAGGGAGTGGTGAACACCTGGATCACATTGCTACAGGGAGAGGTGAACAACTGGATCATACTGGTACAGGGAGTGGTGAAAAACTGGATCACACAGCTATCGGGAGTAGTGAACACCTGATTACACTGCGACAGGGAATGGTGAACACCTGGAAAACACAGCTACAGGGAGTGGTGAACTCCTGGATCACACGTCTACAGGGAACTGTGAACACCTGCATCACTCTGCTACAGGAGTGGTGAACACCTGGATCACACAGCTACAGGGAGCGGTAAACACCTGGATCACATTGCTACAGGGAGAGGTGAACAACTGGATCATACTGGTACAGGGAGTGGTGAAAAACTGGATCACACAGCTATCGGGAGTAGTGAACACTTGATTACACTGCGACAGGGAATTGTGAACACCTGGAAAACACTGCTACACGGAGTGGTGAACACCTGGATCAGACTGCTACAGGGAGTGGTGAACTCCTGGATCACACGTCTACAGGGAATAGTGAACACCTGGATCACACTGCTACAGAGAGTGGTGAACACCTGGATCACACTGCTACAGGGAGTGGTGAACACCTGGAATCCACTGCTGCAGGGAGTGGTTAACACCTGGATCACACGTCTACAGGGAAAGGTAAACACCTGGATCACACTGCTATAGTGAGTGGTGAACACCTGGAACACACTGCTACAGGCAGTGGTGAACAAAGGGATCACACTGCTACAGGCAGTGGTGAACACTCTGGATCACACTGCTACATGGAGTGGTGAACACCTGGATCACACTGCCACCGGGAGTGGTGAACACCTGCATCACTCTGCTACAGGGAGTGGTGAACACCTGGATCACACTGCTACAGGGAGTGGTGAACACCTGGATCACACTGCTACAGGGAGTGGTAAACACCTGGATCATACTGCTACAAGGAGTGCTGAACACATTCAATCCACTGCTGCAGGGATTGGTGAACACCAGGATGACACTGGTGCAGGAAAGTGTTCAACACCTGGATCACACAGCTACAGGGAGTGGTGAACACCTGGATCACACTGCTACAGGGAGTGGTGAACACCTGGATCAACCTGCTACAGGGGGTGGTGAACACCAGGATCACAATGCTACAGGGAGAGTTGAACACCAAGATCACACTGCTACAGGAAGTGGTGAACACAGGGATCACACTGCTACAGGGAGGCTGAAAACCTGGATCACACAGCTACAGGGAGAGGTGAACACCTGGATCATACTGCTACAGGAAGCAGAGGACACCTGGATCACACTACTACAGGGAGTGGAGAACACCTTGATCACACTGCTACATTGAGTGGTGAACACCTGGATCACACAGCTACAGGGAGAGGTGAACACCTGGATCACACTGCTACAGGGAGTGGTGAAAACCTGGATCACACAGCTATAGGGAGTAGTGAACACCTGGATCACACTGCTACAGGGAGTGGTGAACACCTGGATCACACTGCTACAGGGAGAGGTGAACACCTGGATCAAACTGCTACAGGGGGTGGTGAACACCAGGATCACAATGCTACAGGAAGTTGTGAACACAGGGATCACACTGCTACAGGGAGGCTGAAAACCTGGATCACACAGCTACAGGGAGAGGTGAACACCTGGATCATACTGCTACAGGAAGCAGAGAACACCTGGATCACACTACTACAGGGAGTGGAGAACACCTTGATCACACTGCTACATTGAGTGGTGAACACCTGGATCACACCGCTACAGGGAGAGGTGAACACCTGGATCACACTGCTACAGGGAGTGGTGAAAACCTGGATTACACAGCTATAGGGAGTAGTGAACACCTGGATCACACTGCTACAGGAGTGGTGAACACCTGGATCACACTGCTACAGGGAGTGGTGAACACCTGGAATCTACTGCTGCAGGGAGTGGTGAACGCCTGGATCACACAGCTATAGGGAGTAGTGAACACCTGGATCACACTGCTACAGGGAGTGGTGAACACCTGGATCACACTGCTACAGGGAGAGGTGAACACCTGGATCAAACTGCTACAGGGGGTGGTGAACACCAGGATCACAATGCTACAGGAAGTTGTGAACACAGGGATCACACTGCTACAGGGAGGCTGAAAACCTGGATCACACAGCTACAGGGAGAGGTGAACACCTGGATCATACTGCTACAGGAAGCAGAGAACACCTGGATCACACTACTACAGGGAGTGGAGAACACCTTGATCACACTGCTACATTGAGTGGTGAACACCTGGATCACACCGCTACAGGGAGAGGTGAACACCTGGATCACACTGCTACAGGGAGTGGTGAAAACCTGGATTACACAGCTATAGGGAGTAGTGAACACCTGATCACACTGCTACAGGGAGTGGTGAACACCTGGATCACACTGCTACAGGGAGTGGTGAACACCTGGAATCTACTGCTGCAGGGAGTGGTGAACGCCTGGATCACACAGCTACAGGGAGAGGTGAACACCTGGATCACACTGCTACAGGGAGAGGTGAAAACCTGGATCACAATGCTACAGGGAGTGGTGAACACCTGGATCACACTGCTACAGGGAGAGGTGAACACCTGGATCACACTGCTACAGGGGGTGGTGAACACCTGGATCAAACTGCTACAGGGGGTGGTGAACAGAAGGTTCACAATGCTACAGGAAGTGGTGAACACAGGGATCACACTGCTACAGGGAGGCTGAAAACCTGGATCACACAGCTACAGGGAGAGCTGAACACCTCGATCATACTGCTACAGGAAGCAGAGAACACCTGGATCACACTACTACAGGAGTGGAGAACACCTTGATCACACTGCTACATTGAGTGGTGAACTCCTGGATCACACAGCTACAGGGAGAGGTGAACACCTGGATCACACTGCTACAGGGAGTGGTGAAAACCTGGATCACACAGCTATAGGGAGTAGTGAACACCTGGATCACACTGCTACAGGGAGTGGTGAACACCTGGATCAAACTGCTACAGGGCGTGGTGAACACCAGGATCACAATGCTACAGGGAGAGAGGTGAACACCAAGATCACACTGCTACAGGAAGTGGTGAACACAGGGATCACACTGCTACAGGGAGGCTGAAAACCTGGATCACACAGCTACAGGGAGAGGTGAACACCTGGATCATACTGCTACAGGAACAGAGAACACCTGGATCACACTACTACAGGGAGTGGAGAACACCTTGATCACACTGCTACATTGAGTGGTGAACACCTGGATCACACCGCTACAGGGAGAGGTGAACACCTGGATCACACTGCTACAGGGAGTGGTGAAAAACCTGGATCACACAGCTATAGGGAGTAGTGAACACCTGGATCACACTGCTACAGGGAGTGGTGAACACCTGGATCACACTGCTACAGGGAGAGTTGAACACCTGGATCAAACTGCTACAGGGGGTGGTGAACACCAGGATCTCAATGCTACAGGAAGTTGTGAACACAGGGATCACACTGC